>NW_008334861.1:893579-894351 GCF_000622305.1 Nannospalax galili | reverse complement strand
TTAAACCTCTGTCAAATGTGTCACTGGTGAAGATTTTTTCCCATTCTGTGGGTTTTCTCCTCACTTTTTTGATTGTTTCCTTTGATGTACAGAAGCTTTTAAGTTTAATGAGGTCCCATTTGTTAATTCTTGCCCTTGTTTCCTGAGCAATTGATGTCCGGTTTAGAAAATCCTTTCCTACACCTATAACTTATAGGTTTTTCCCAATGGCTTCTCCTAATAGTTTCAGGATTTCCAGTTTCACATTGTGGTCTTTGATCCATTTGGAGATGACTTTTGTGCAAGGCGAAAGATAAGGATCTAGTTTCATTCTTCTGCAGGTGGAGATCCAGTTTTGCCAGGATCCGCCTGCCTCTGCCTCCTGAGTGCTGGGATTAAAGGCACACCTGGCTGCATGATTTAAATTTTTAAAAATTTGGTAATCCATAAAGAAGCACAAAATAATGTCAATTTCAAGAAAATGAATGTAAGTGAACCTTATATTCCATGTTGTTTTTATGACTATAGCTCTGTAATACAGCTTAAAATCTGGTCTAGTAATCCCTCTGGCATTGCTCTTAGTGCTCAGGGTGACTTTGGCTATCCGAGGTCTTTTGTGCTTCCATATGAATCTGAGGATGTTTTTTTTTCCAATTCTGGGAAAAGTATCATGGGGATTTTGATTGGCATTGCATTGTATCTATAAATGGCTTTTGGTAGGATGGTCATTTTCCCAATATTAATTCTTCCAATCCATGAGCATGGGAGGTCCTTCCATCTTCTGATGGGTTCA
>NW_008334861.1:866077-891651 GCF_000622305.1 Nannospalax galili | reverse complement strand
ATGAGTTGAGATCAATCTGGGTCTTAATGTCCTGTAGTATTGTTTTTATGAAGTTGGGTGCACCAGAGTTTGGTGAGTATATGTTCATGTTTGTAATACCTTCTTGATTTATTGTTCCTATGATCAGAATGTAGTGGCCCTCTTTATCTCTTATGATTAGTTTTATTTCAAAGTCTATTTTGTCAGATATTAGAATTCCTATGCCTGCTTTTTTCTTAGTACCATTCGCTTGGTATATTTTTTCCATCCTTTCACTTTAAGATAGTGTCTGTCCTTGAAAGTGAGAGGAGTTTCTTCCAAACAACAAAAAGGTGGGTTTTATTTTTTAATCCATTCACCTAGAGATGAGCATTGAATCCTGTCATTTTTATTTCTGTTTACATCTTGATATAGCTGTACTTTTCCACAGTTACACCTTCATTGAATTTCTTTCCACAACCCCTTGGGTATAGTCATTCCTTTCTTCAGCTCTTTGTATTGCTTCCAGAACTCTCTGAAGGGCTGGTTTTTTAGCCATGAATTCCTTTAGCCTATTTATGTCATGGAAGATATTTCTTTCCCCTTTGACTATAATAGACATTTTGGCTGGGTATAGTAATTTGGGTTAGCATCTGTGGTCATTTAACACTGGGAATTCTTTGGTCCAGGCTTTTCTGCCTTTCATAGTTTGCACTAAAAATTCAGCTGTAATCCTAATGGGTTTTCCTTTATATGTGACTTGTTGTTTCTCTTTTGCAGCTTTCAGTATTATCTCTTTGTTCTGTACGTTTAGTGTTTTTACTGTGATGTGCCATGGAGAGTTTTTTTTCTGGTCCTGTCTGTTTGTTGTTCTGTATGCTTTTTGTATTTGTATGGGCATGTCTTTTTTAATTTTGTGAAATTTACTTCTATGATTCTCTTGAGGATCTGGTCCATGCCATTATCTTGGGATTTTTCTCCTTCCTGTATGCCTATGATTCATAAGTTTGGTCTTTTTATGGTATCACACAATTCCTACATTTTCCATTCTTGTGCTTTCTTATAATTTTTCATACTCTTTGCTTGAGTGGTCTAGTTCGTCCACTTTATCTTCCAGTCTTCATACTCTGTTTTCCATTTCATTCATCCTATTGGTGAAGCTTTCTCCTGTCATTTCGAATTGGCTTACTGAGTGTTTCACCTCCTTCTTCATTTCAGCCTGATTATTCTTGAATATTTCTAGCTCTTTTCTGAATTCATGCAGAAGTTTATCCCTATATTCCTTCAGTTCTTTGATTTGTTTGTGTGTTCTTTAAATTCACTGAATTCTTTTATCATGTTTATACTTGTTCTTTTGAGTTCCATGTCCTGCATTATCTCTAGGGGCTTCTCATTGTACTCCTCTAGAGGACTACTGGTATTTGGTGGGAAGTAGAGGGAGGTGAGGGTGGGACAAGGCCCAGAGCGCCCCTGGGGACCTGAGAATGAACTGCGTTGGTCTGGATGCAAAGGATCAGGAAGCAGTTGTGGTTCTCCTGGTGTCTGGGGCGCCAAGACAAGGAATGGGACAGTACCCAGGCTAGGAGGCGAGATGGGCAGGAGAGATGGGAGGGTGAATGAGGCTGAGGGAGTCAAGGCACTGAGGTCACTGTAGACTTACCCTGTAGAGAAGCCTGTGGGTCAGAGGGGCCCACGGGTCATGCAAGCCCAGGGAAGCAGAGCTTATTTATTATTTTTGTTTTATGTGTATGAGTGTATTGCCTGCATATATGAAAGAGCACCTGTGCCATGCAATCCCTGTGGAGTTCAGAAGAGGCCATCAGAGTCCCTGGAACTGGAGTTATGGATGGTTGTTAGCTGCCATGTTGGTGCTGGGAATTAAACTCAGGTCCTCTGTAAGAGAAGCCAGTGCTCTTAACCACTGAGCTATGTCTCTAGCCCAAAAGTGGACAGTTTTTATCTTTGTGTGTATAATGTGTATGTATGTTTAGGTGTGCCTATATGTTGCCTATATGTTGTTAGTGTAGGTATGGCATTCCTCAGCTCATGTAGGGAGGTCAGAGGGCAGCCCAGAGTGTTAGTCCTTGCCTTTCACCTTGTTTGAGGTAGGCTTTCATGTTGTTCACCACTGTGTACTCCAGGCTAACTGGCCCACAAACTTCCATAAATTCTCCTGTCTCTGCTTCCCATCTTACTGTGGGAGCATTGAGATATACAGACTTACACTACCATATTTGCCTTTGTGTGGGTTCTGGGGCTCAGAACTCAGATCTTCATTGTTGTGCAGCAAGTGCTTTACCCACTGAACCATTTTCCCAGCCTCTATATCCCCATTGTTATGCAACCAATCTCTAGATCTCTTTTTTCATGTTGTAGAATTGAAACTTTTCTCTTCTTTCTTACCATCAGCACCTGGCAACTCCCATGCTACTGTTTGTCTCTAAAGACTTTACTACTTGGGACTGGAGATGGCTCAGCAGTTAAAAGCACTGACTGCTCTTGCAGAGGACTCAGATTCAATTCCCAGCGCCCACATGGGTGTTAACAACTGTCTCTAATTCCAGTTCCAATGGATCTGATGCCTTCTTTTGTTGTTGTTTTGTTTTTGTTTTGGTCTTTTTGAGACAGGGTCTCCCTGTAGCCTCAGCTGGCCTGGCACTTACTGTTTAGACCAGGCTAGTCTTGAACTCACAGAGATCCGCCTGCCTCTGCCTCTCCAAGTTCTGGGATTAAAGGCGTGAGCCACCGTGTCTGGCTCTGATGCCCTCTTTTGACTTCTGCAGGCACTGCACGACACAGGTGCACTTACATACATGCAGGCAGTACACTCATACACGTAAAATAAAAATAATAAATAAAATTAAATAAAAGGATTTCACTCCTCCAGGGAGGAGTCACATAGTATCTGCCCTTTTCATGACGGACTTCATTAATTTACCATAATGTCTTCAAAGTTCATGTTTTTATCATTTGCTGATTTGTGTGTTTATTTGCTTATTTATAGCTGATATTGAAAGCTAGTCTCAGTCAGTAATAAGTACTCTACCACTGATGTCAGCCTGCTTGCTGTCATTTTATTTTGCATATATTCCTGCATTTTCTAAGATTTACACAGTTAGCAATCAGGACTTGGAAGACAGTCATAAAAGCTACATGAAACAATGAGAGGCCATAAAAAGGGCCACATCGGCCACGTGGCCTCACAGGCCATAGTTAGGCATGTGGAATTTATGGTCAGTGTAATGATAATGTTTTTGTGCTTTTGAGCAGGGAAGTGATGTTCCACAGTGTATTAGACAGGAAGAAGTGTGTCAGCCTGCCTGTGGTCTCGAGAATGTATTAGAGCCCACTTCCTATACAGCTTGTTCTCCTGGAAGGCACTGGTATAGATGGTGCTTCAGGGGAATGATGCTTGCTGCTTGGGCTAGATGTAGAGAAGCAAGTGGTCCTTAGGTATGCTACAGAAGTGAATTGATAGCTCTTGGTGGGGGTGTGACTTTGGAGTGTAAGAAATGTCCAAGATGTCCTTCAGGATTTAGACTTGGACAATAGGTTGGGCAGCTGTGCCTGTTAAGGACACTGATGGGGAACCCAGGTCTGGAATTTGACTCTAAGCCACTGGGGAATGACAAAAAGGGGAGGGAGCAAATCATAGACAGCCATTTGATGTTTGGTCATGAAGAGGAGGGAGAGAAAACAGTAGTACGGGGATAGGGAAGTGAAGTCCAAAGAGGGCTTTCTAGTTTAAAATGGGAGATGTGAGTGTTTAAAAATAGATGGGGTACTTCCAAAATTGATCTATCGATTCCATGCAATCTTATTAAAATTCCAGCTGCTTTCTTTTGTAGAAACGCATAAGATGATCCTAAATTCATATGGAAATTCAAGGGACCCAAAATACCCACACAAAGACTTGCAAAACAAGGAAAAGTTGGTGGACTCTCAGTTCCCAATTTCAAACAATAATAGTAACACGGACTGAGAATCCCTTGGAGTAGTAAAGATGTACAGGACTGGAATTCTGCAGAGAGGCATGAGCCAGGGACATGTGAGGCACTGCCATTGCTTTTCTCCCTTGCAGTGACTGGCCAGGTGGCAAGACAGAAATCTCACAGGGCCTGGCAAACTCAGCCTGCGATTCAACATCTGGAGCATGCTCGTGAATGCAGAAGGGATGTCATTGGCTAGCACTGGACTTCAGTGATTGCTTTCTTTTTTCTTTTTTTTTTTAATGACGTTTTTATTTGTACAAAGGCTTTGTTTCCTGTATGTTTATTGTTGTGTGTGTAGTGCCCAAGAAGGCCAGAAGATGACGACAGAGACAGAGCCACCATGTGGGGTGCTGTGAATCAAACCTAGGTCCTTTGCAAGAGCAGCAAGTGCTCTTATCCCTTGAGACACCTCTCCAGCCCCCAATTTTTTTTCTTACATCTGAGGCTATGTGGATTCCATTGTGCTCTATGTCCAGGCTGACTCACGGTGGCCATGATGCAACCCAGGCTTCACGAAAGCACATCTGCACTGCATCACAAAAGCACATCTGCACTGCATAATATATAACAAGAGTCACCACTTTTTGTGTCACCGGTTTGAGATAGAAGCAGGAAAATATCAGCTTTTTTTATGTGTGAGTGTGATGCATATGCATGTTGGATGCACATGTGTATGAAGGCCAGAGGGCAACCTTGGGTGTCATTCCTTGGAGCCATCCACTTTGTTTTTTCAAGACAGGGTTTCTCACTGGCCTGCAATTTACCCAAGTAGGTTTGATTGGTGGGACAGTGAGCTCCAGGAATCTTCCCACCTCTACCTCTTTAGTACTGGGATGACCTTGACTTTTTTTGTAAATCATGGATCCTAGTGATTGAACTTAGGTCCTTGTGCCTACGCCTGAATATCAGTCTATCTCTGAAACAAGTGCATTAGGTTCAGTGATCTCTCAGGTCTGCTATGTCTGACTCTGATTCTGAAATGTTCATGTTAAGAAGCACTGACCAGACACAACTTCTTAGTTCCCTAAGAAATGACACAGATAGCCACCACTTTTTATGGCAGCTGCAGGAGATGTCACATGAATTGTTATTCATCTAGAGACTGTGGTTTAGAGGTGTTTGGAGACAGTCTTGTCTAAAACACTGGCATTCTTATGCCTTGATTTCCCTGTGTTGTGTCAAAACAGTAGCTCCTAAGTGTTCATCAGGCAGGGAGGGGTGAGTTTAGATCAGAACATGGTATTCTCTCTGAACTTACTAAATTTTTGAACATTTGAGCAGGACTCTAAGTTATTTACTCATACATATTTTGGGGGCTTCTAGTTACTAGTCAATTTAGTAGACTTTACTTAACACCAGATATGATAATAAAGATAGTTAACATTTGAAACATTCTTATGTGCCAGATATTTTGATAAGCACTTTATAGAGAATAACCAGTTAATTCTTATACCAATCCACTGAAGTAGGCTTTATTGTTATATCTATTTTACATATGGGAAAACTGAGACCTTGAGTCCTCAAATCTTAAGTATTTTTTGTGTCTGTGTATTCACGTGTATGTGCATATCACTCTATGTGTGCAGAAGTCAGAGGTTGGTGTTGATGTTTTACTCGATACCTTTCTACCTTATTATTTGAGGCAGGGTCTCTCACAGAGCCAGGACCTTGCTGATTGGCTATACTGGCTCGTCAGCAAGCCCCAGGGACCCTCCTGCTTCTAGCCAATGCTGGGAAATGCACGCTGCCATGCTTGGCCTTTTGTACGGGTACTAGGGACCTCAACTCAGGTCTTCATGCTTACACAGCAAGCACTTTACTTAGTCATCTCCCCGGCCGGGCATTAAATATTTTGCCCCAGCTTATTCCTGCTGGTGAGTAGCAGGGCTGGGATCTGTATCTGGGTTGTTTGGCTTGAAAGCAGGTCATCGATACTGATGATCACCTCAGGTGTTGTTTCAGAACATCTTGGCCGCCATGTCTGAACAGCAGTGTCACCTTCAGCAAAGCACTTGTAAATTTGCACCTCAGCCCAAGAGCAGCATGCCTTGGACCATGAGACTATGAAGTCTCGTGACACGTCATGACAGAGCTTTGCTGTCTGCGGAGGTTTTGTTTCCATCATGTGTTCCACCTTTGGCAGAAGGACAAGCAGTCAGGTTTTACCCCTTCTTTTCACATATGGAGAATGGGTAATGGTGTTGAATACAGTGATTGCTTGTGGATATGAGTAGCTTCCTTGTATCTTCTCGTTTGCAGGCCATTTGCACTTCTGCTGCCTAGTTATCAGCTGCTGTGGCCCATGGACCCCCACCCCCACTTGTAAGAAAGGGTATGTGAGCTAAGACTCTGGGGCAGTACATGGAGATAGCTACTTCAGCTTTTGTTGAGATACAAACCACAAAACATAAACTATATCATTCAATGCCTATACTTCAATGTCTTCAGTAGGCTTACTATATTGTACAATCATTCATCTTTGACTGAAGATGCTCCTAGCTCTAGGATCTGACTTCTTTGGGGGAGGTTCTCTTTGTAGGCATTCAAGGCACATTTCAGATTTCCTCTGTGAACATCCATCGTAGACATTTTATTTTCTGTGTAGAAAGAAGAATGAAACTCTCCTTTTAATTACACACTCATCAGTGAAATGGCTTTTACGATTTGTAGAAATCCTTCCCTGACACTGAAAAACAAGCAACCAGCTATGTAGGACACTTAGATGTTTCCCAGCAATATATAAAAAGACTGGAAGCTCTGGTGCCTACATGTGAAGGATGCCATGTTTACCAGTGTTCCTGTCCCTAGTAGGAACTGGAGTACTGGGTGCCCTGTGCATACTTGAAATCAAGTGACAGCTCAGAATTCAGTAGGCACTGCAGTTGGATGGGTGGTGGCGGCTGTTTGGGGCTGCAGTGTTGATTCCTGCCTTCTAGTGAACCAGTACCTTCCCGTCATTATTGTCCTTTCTGAGAGTGTTCTAAATTTATTCATGAAACTAGTTGGAGCTCAGGTGGCAGTAGCTAAATCCATTTAGTAATCAGAATAAGAAGCAAGCTCTTTCCGCATTCCTTTGCAATGCTGCAGTGCCCAACTAACCCAGAGGATATTAATTACTCAGCATGCTTTGAGGTAGAGAAGCATAAATTTATCAAGACAATGTGTGTGGGTCTAGATTGCAGTAACGAGAGTTAAAATGGTCCACAGCACAGGGTCAGGGAAAGATGCTTCCTTATTTCCACTAAGGGAAATAAATTATTTTCACGAAAGAGACATTTGGAAATTTGACCATACATGCCAATCACCTTGCCCCATGGACTTCCCACAAGCAGCTTTCAGGAATGTTTCTATGATAGGCTTTGAAGTGTGAACTTGTCTTTTATGACCTGTAGCCTTTCCTTTTGTTAGCTGTGGCTCCAGTGGCCCTCTGCCCAGGATGCAGGGAGATACTAGGCTTTGTGAGCAACTGCAGGAGGTGATGCCCTTATTGTATGATGGTGAGACTCCGTTTTACCCTTAGCAGAAACAAGGAAGTATTAATGTCTTCTGTGTGTGTGTGTGTGTGTGTCTGTGTGTGCATGCATGTGGAGATCAACTTCAGATGTTGTTCCTCAGGAGTCACAGGAACCTTGTATTTTGAGACAGGGTCTCCTGCTGGAACCTGAAGTTCACTAATTAGGCTAGGCTGGCTGGCCACTGAGCCCCAGGAATCTACCAGTATCCACCTCCCCTGCCCTGAGGTTATGACCATGCGTGAGCACACCTCCCTTCTCACATAGGTGCTAGAGATTGAACTTTGGTCCTCATGCTTGCATGGCAAGTACTTTATGGAGTGAGATAGCTCCCCAACACCCGCCTATTCTTATTCCTCGAGCCCAAGAGATCAAGAAGCAGTGCCACAGACAGAATGGCTGGGACATGATTTGGTCCCTGAGGTCTGATTCTGATTCTTGTAGTGGGCTTTCCTTGCACCTTGATGACCAAGTCTGTTTCTTTTTTGGTAGGTAGCTTTGAACCATTTTTTTTTTTGTCTTTTTGAGACAGGGTCTCCCTGTAGCTCCAACTGACCTGGAACTCACTATATAGACCAGGCTGGCCTTGAACTCACAGAGATCTGCTTGCCTCTGCCTCCTGACTGCTGGGATTAAAGGCATGTGCCACCACGCCCAGCCTAGCTTTGCACCCTTTGATGTGTGTAGATACAGATGAGAGGCAAGTGAGTGGCACCATGGCTTTCATGGACACATATAAGTATAGTTTCGGTTTAATGGAACCTCCATTAAGGCAGACAAATGGGAAAGTTGAGATGACACATCTATGATTACCGGACTAAGATGCCTCCTGGTGTTCTTTCTTATTCACATACTCAGAAAATGGTCAAGATTTCAGAATTTGAAAAATGAAGCAGTTTAGGTGAGTATTTATTCACTTAGGATTTATACTGGGCTCTTTTCCAAAAAACCTGGGAACTGCTTACATGTACATAGCAAAGTGGTAGAATAGAAACCATCCTTAGTGAACAGGGGGATGGATGTCACTGGCCACTTGAGAGGTACTGATCTCTACTTAAGTTTCAGCTTTACTTCTGAAATCTTTGGCTGGGAAGTGTCCCAGAAGCCTCTGCAATTCTTAACGAAACAGCATGCAGGAGACATGTCCCTCTGTAGAGGTGCTCTTGGCATGAACCCTAAATGCATTGTCATCAAGTCATATCCAGTGCTATGTACTGGTAATTTGGGGGACAGATTGGAGATACTCACCTAAACATTTATTGAATTTTCACTAATTTTATTTTGAGTAACCACATGAGAAAAATGACTACCAAGTTGGACAGGGCATGCCTATACAGGATGCTCATAAGCCCTTACCGTGAAAGGGGTGCTTTCAGGATAAACTAAGTGAAGTGGGCAGGAACAATAGATGGAAAAATGATGAATTAATCAAATCCAAATGAAAGGTTACTTACGGGGCCCATCAGCTAGTCTCTCAAGGATCAGACATTTCCATCAGTGTTTTGGTGGTTGGTGGCATACAGCTAGGTTATGACATCATTGGCTAACAAGGGCTTCCTGTGTCTTGTTTTATAGCCTTCATTAAAATGCACCCTCAGCTTCCAACTCAGTCCTAAGTCAGGTTGTAGTAGAGGTCAAGTTTGTATTTTCTCCCAAAGGGAAAATTCTGCTGAAAGGCGAACCCTAGCCAGTGGGTTGTCTTTGGATCGAACCAGCACTTTTTAAAAATTAAAAAAAAAAATTATGTGTGTGTATTGCCTACATGTAGGTAAGTGCACCCGTGTCGTGCGATGCCTGCGGAGGACAGAAGAAACTGTTGGATCCCCTGGAACTGGAGTTTCGGACAGTTGTTAACTGCCATGTGGGTGCTGGGATTCAAACCTGGGTCTTCTGCAAGAACAACCGGTGTTTTTAACTGCTGCGCCATCTCTCCAACCCCATGAACCAGCACTTTTATTTGGGAGATACTCTCAAGGATACACCCAAGTTCACAGGAAACATTTCTCTATCAAAAAAAACACTTCCAGCTCACTGTGTGCTTTTCTCATTAAAATTCTCATCGAATGAGGTAGCTTTTCTGCCAAATGCTTGAACACTGACCCCTCAGATTCCAGGGGTTAGGACTTCTGAGCTGGGCCTAGGATGAATCAGCTGATTTCTAAACTGTGTTAGTGCCAGAGGGAGAGTCCCATATTTTCTTTACCCACTTATCCACTGATGGATATTTAACTAGGATAACTGTGTAACTTGGCTTTTGTCACTAGTGCTGCAAAAACATAGAATATACCTATTGTGGGATGACTTTGATCATTTTGGATATAGTCACAAGAATGGTATTTTTGTTCTTTGAGGAACTGCTGCACTGATTTCCATAGTGACTGTACCAGCTCACATTTTCACTAGCACTGTATATGGGCTCCTCCCCCAGGACACCTGCATCCTCGCCAGTATTTTATGCTTTTTTTAAATGATAGAAATCCTGCCTAGGGTCATATGCAATCTCAACATAGTTTTTATTTGCGTTATCCTGATAGTTAAAGATGTTGAACTTTCTTTCGTGTATCTATTGGTCATTTGTACTTCTCCATTTGAAAAATGTCCATTTTGGGTTCTGCCCATTTGTTGATTGGATTTATTTATTTATTATTTATTTATTTATTTATTTATTTATTTATTTATTTATTTATTTGTGTTCAATTTCTTGAGTTCTTTATATACTGAGTAGAAATAACCAAATCTTGTTCCTGATTTCAGAGGAAAAGTTAACTGTTGACTATAATGTTAGCCATGGGCTCCTTGTGTATGGCCCATCTGTTGTTCACGCACATTCCTTATTATACTTGTTTATAAGATGAACAGAGATTAAATTTTGTCAAAAGAATTTCCTGTATCTTTTGAGATCATCGTAGTTTTTTGTTAGCAAAATGTATTACATTTGTTGATTTAGATATTATTCCTTTATCCTTAAATTCTACTTGATAATGGGGAATGGTATTTTTAATATGCTGTTGGATCCTGTTTAGTAGTATATTTTTGAAAAATTTTCCATTTGTGTTCATCAGAGAATGTTATCATACAAGTTTCTTGTAGTGTCCTTGTCTACCTTTGGTATGAGAAAAATGGTGGCCCATAAACTGCCTTTGGAACTATTCCCTCATTGTCGGTCTTTTCAGAAGAGTTTAGTTTGGCAAGGACTGACTCTCTCTTACGTTTTTGACAGAGTTCATTAATGATGAAGTCATCTGATCCTAGGTCTTTGTTTGATGGGAGACTTGTTATTAGTGGTTTGCTCTCTGTAGTCATGTTTGGTCTATTCATATTTTTTATTTCTTCCTGATTCAGTCTTCGAAGATTACATGTTCCTCTGAAATCAGTCATTATGTACTTCATAGGTGAACAGTTGTTCATAACGGGCGTTATCACTTGTATTCCTCTGATATTACTTGCAATGTCTCCTCTTTTACTTGAGTTTGGGTCTTCTCTCTTTGTTCATTTGTTAGTCTCGCTAAATACCTATCTTAAAAGGACCAAGGAGAGGGGCTGGAGAGATGGCTCAGTGGCTAAGAGCACCGACTGCTCTTGCAGAGCACCTGGGTTCGATTCCCAGCACCCACATGGCAGCTACGAGCCATCCTTAACTCCAGTTCCAGGGGAATCTGAAGCCCTCTTCTGACCTCTGCAGCATTGCATGACACGGGTGCACTCACATACATGCAGGCAATACACTCATACACTTAAAATAAAAATAATAAATAATTTTTTTAAAAGAATCATTTTTTTTCAAAAGGACCAAGGAGGATCAGAAGTTCAAGGCCAGCCTTAGCTACACTGCAAGTTCAAAGCCACCCTGGATTAAATGAGACATTGGAACTTATTGATTCATCTAGGCTGGCTGAGCAGAGAGCTTCAGAGATCTTCCTGCCTCTATGTCCCAGCACTGGGATTACAGATTCAGCTTTATATGTGGTTGCTGGGCATCCGAACTTGGGTCCTTATGCTTACACAGCAGACACCTCCCTGAGCCATCTCCCCAGTCAGCACAATTTTCTATCTTCTATTTTTTTAATCTCTGCTTTGAACTTAAAAAAATGTCTGTTCTGCTATATTGGGCTTTTCCTTTGTTGTATTTTCTAGTTTTCTGAGCTGTAACATCTCAGAAAGATCATTGTCCATTTTGATGGAGGCTTTCCTGGTTTTTGTTTTTGTTTTTTTCTGATTATTGATTGTGCAGAAGCATGTTGATTAATTTCTATATATCTGTGAGTTTCTCAAGATTTTTCTCACTATTTAGTTTTAGTTTCATGCTGTTGTGGTCAGAAATGATATGTGATATGATTTCAATCTTCTTCAGTCTTTGTTCGGAGTTACCTTGTATCTTAACAGGTGATCTGTTCCGAAGAGTGTTGCCTGTGCATTTGAAAAGAGTGTATATTTTGTTGTGGTTGGATGAAGTGTTCTGTAAATACGTATTAAATACATTTAGCTGAAAACATAGCTTAAACCCAATGTTTCCTTCCATTGTGTTTAGAGCATCTATTCACTGGTGGATGTGGGTTTTAAAGTTTCCTATTATTGTGTCACAGTCTCCCTCATATCTATTAATATATTTGCCATATGCATTTGTGTGCTGATGATGGGGCCATATATTTGACAGCCATTTTGACACTTACCCAACATACTCTAGGCCCTGGGTTCACTTCTCAGAGCCACAAATAATAATAGTAAGGAAAAAGAGAGAATATTTCAGTATTATTGTGTATCATGCAAAAATACTTAAAATTGTCTTTTTATTTGTAGCATATGGGGACTTTGATTTTAATCTGGAGGATGCACTGAAAGAAACTTCCTCAGTAAAGCGTGAGTAGCCAATCAAATAAACTACTAAAAGTGATCGACAGAGACAACACACTCAGAATATATCCTTAAGAAAAACATACACACATGAACAGATCAGTTGGCATATTTGATCATCTGTTTGATTTCTGCCACATGTGTAGGGCTTTTTCATATAGCCATATGTATGAAAGTATTATCTTGCTGAGCGTGGTGGCACATGCCTTTAATCCCAGTACTTGGGAGGCAGAGGCAGGTGGATCTCTGTGACTTCAAGGCTAGCCTGGTCTACATATCAAGTTCTAGACCAGCTGGAGCTACAGGGAGACTGTCTCAAAAAGACCAAAAAAAAAAGAGAGAGAGAAAGAGAAAAGCATTATCTTAGTTTTTCATTTAGTATATATTGAATACCAGAATACCAGAGAGAATCTACCTATAATAGCTTTTTCCTGATACTATAATTAATACCACATAGTACATGGCTTACAAAAAGGGAACTTTGACCTGTTATACTTCTAGAAGATATAAAACCTATGTGAAGGTATCAGCAGAGCCACTTTCTCTCACAAGCCTCTAGGGGAGATTCCTTTTCCACCTTCCCCAGCACTGCATCTCTATGTCTTTATATGATGTTCCCATTTCTGTGTCTTCCTTCTCTTCTACACACACTTGTCACTGGAATTAACGGCCACTTGGAGAGCCTTTGCTTAACTGTCTCAATAAGGAAACACACACACAGTATATGAAGCCTATTATACATACATATATATATATACATATATTCATCTAGACACACATGTACAGATACACCATAAGAATTCATTCATTGGTGTAGTCTTTTTTTTAAAAAATACTACTAAAGTTCATATGGATAAATAACTTTAATCATTATCTTAAAGTTAAACTTTTTTTGAGTTTAAGATACACAACGTGATGTTGTTATGATACAGAGATAGTGAAGTGGTTACTATAGTGAAGACGGTTAACACATCTGTCAGCTCACATAACCATTTCTTTTTCAAGAGCAGCCAAAATTAGCATAAAGTAAAATTTTTGTTTAGCAAAAATTTACCAGTACAATACTCTTTTATTAACTGTAAGCATCATGCTATATGTTAGATTTCTAGATCTGTTTATACCCTGTATCTGAAAGTTTGTATTTTAAAGTAAACAATTCAGTGGCATTTGGGGACCTCCACATCATGGGTGCAAGGAACTGAACTTAGGTCCTCTGCAAGAGCAATACGTGCTCTTCATCATTCAGCTATTTCCCCAGTCCCAGACCCTACATGATATTATCACTCTGCTCAGTGTGATTCCTTGGAGGCCATAGTCTACTGGGGCCTCTGAGAGTGATACCGAGGTTGTCCTTCTCATGATATTTCTGCAATTCATGATGCAGCTGCTGTATTTTCTTACAAAATGTGTCCCCCTTACTGTCCTCCCCTCCCTTTAGAGAGATGGGACCACTTTAGCACCACAACCAGGAGGCCAGGAACAACTAGAGCTCCAGCAAATCCTGCAGGTAACAAGGCTTGCCTTCAAACTCTTTGGAACTCCATCTGGGGCAGTATCAGAATGAGCTATGTATAGTTCATACATGGGTATATATACTGATGTATGAAAAGCCAGTAAAGGTATCCATCTAAACACTAGTTTGAACTCAACAGAATACTCAACAGAATGTTTGATTGTCATACCTTATGCAGGGTTTTTTTGTTGTTGTTTGTGTGCATGAGACAAGATCTCACTCTGTACCTTGGTTGTCCTGGAACTTACCAGGCTAGCCTCAAACTCATAGAGATCCTCCTGCCTCTGCTTCCTGAGTGCTGGGGTTAAAGGCATGTGCCACTGCAACTGGTCCTTCTTTTTTGCTTTGTAAATGAAAAATCCTGCCTAATTTTATTTTTTTTAAAAAAGTATTATTTTTATTTTATGTGTATGAGTGTATGGCTTGCATATATGTAAATGCGTCCATGTTGTGCAACGCCCATGGAAATCAGAAGAGGGTGTTGGGTCCCCTGGAAGTGGCATTATGGATGGTTTTTAGCAACCATATGGGTGCTAGAAACTGAACCCAGGTCGTCTGCAAGAGCAGTCAGTGCTGTTAACTGCTGAGCCATCTCTCTAGCCCTTGCCTATGAAATTTTTAAGAAAAAAATGCATTCATGCTGAGCGTGGTGGCACACATCTTTAATTCTAGCACTCAGGAGACAGAGGAAAACGGATGCCTGTGAGACTGAGGCCAACCTGGTCTATATAGAGAGTTCTATGACAGTTGTGGCTACAGGGAGACCCTGTATCAGAAAAACAAAACAAAAACAAAAACAAAACAAAACAAAACAAAACAAAAAACCGTGCATTCAGACCTCTTCATTGCCAACCATTTCATATTCTAGAATTAGGGAAGAATCAATTGGTTAGGTTTTTGTCTTTTTTTTTTCTGGAGCAGAAAACCGAACCCAGGGCCTAGCTCTACCACTGACCTAAATGCCCAACCCCAATTAATTGGTTAGGTTTTATGATGCCTTTAGTCACTGGGAGCATTTTAGAATGATATAGTTCACAGTCTCATCTTTCACTCAGTAAATCTTTGTGACTCTGTCCTGGAATTGCTTAAGTCATTCTTCAGGCAGTCCATTTGGACATCTTCTGTGATGTAAGGAAAAATTTGGCCTTGGGGTTGAGGACCCTCTCACTGTTGCTATTGGTGCCTCATAACTGATACTTCTAAGGGCATGCTAGTATGTTCCATGCAGGAAAGAGTTTTCTTCCTTGGAAAAAGCCCAGGAGAATTGGACTGTTTTTATGCATTACCCTGATGTATTCTCATTCCTGCACTCTACAGAGGTGCTTTGAGACCACATTATCCTCCTTTCAGTTGTTCAATTTGTGGACTATCTGCATCTAGTTTTGATGTTGGGTTAACCTGTACCATCAATGGATATACTGTTAAATGATCTGACTGCTGAACTAATCAAAGCATGCCTAATATAACTTAACTGAATACTGGCAACGCTGTACAGACTTGCCTCATCATATTAATGCCTACTATTAATGCCTACACAAAATCAAATTGTAATTTAAGTTTCTGGTCTTAACTCATTGTACTGATAAGGCAAACTCATGGGTGGTATTTGCTTTTTCTTCCGTTTGTTATGGAACTTTGTGCCACTTGTTAATCGGTTGTTTCTCTTGTGTTCTGGGGTCCAACGAAGGCAATTTTGACTTGACTGATGCTTTGGGTGATCGAGATGATGGCCACCGGAAACCGGGTACAGGAGGAGGAGGTGAGTCCTAGCTGACTGAAGCCACAGTCATTGAAGCATGACCTTGAGATATTCTGACAAGCAACTATACTTCAGTGGTTTACAGAACCCACACTGTGGCTCACAGCTATATGTAACTGTAGTTCCAGGGTATCCAATGCCTTCTTCTAGCCTACGTGGGCCCTGCATACACATGGTACACATACATACATGCAGGCAAAGGCTCATACACATAAAAATAAATAACATTTTTAATAAATAGGTACAGAAAAATTTGAGACTCATTATAGGGGAACTTAGAAAACAACTGAATATTGTTTTAAACTGCTAGCCCTGTAGCTCCCTGTTGGGGTCAGCCTTATTAATTACAATATCATCATGAGCCATTCATGGTCTGACAGAGTGGGGCCACTTCAAGTGACAGGAGAACTCTCAAATAGAGATGCTCAAACATTTTGTCTATAAATTCTCCAATCTTTTAAAGATCTGAAGAGCTTTTGTGGGGGTCACATCTATCAATATTTATCATCTGAGAACTTAAAACTTAAAAATGTCATGAATGAACTAGGCGTGGTAGCACAGGCCTGTCCCAGCGCTTGGGAGGCAGAGGTAGGCAGATCCTTGTGAGTTCAAGGTCAGGCCAGCCTGGTCTCCATAGTGAGTTGCAGGCCAGCGGGAGCTACAGGGAGACCCTGTCTCAAAAACGCTCCCCCAAAGTTTCATTATTGTGAAGAAGCCATATGCATTCACATATGTAACGGATTTTTATGAGAAATAACTGTGCTTGTAAGACAAAAACGCAATTTGGAGTAAAGAGTGACATTGTGTTCTGATTTTGTGAATTTCCATAATGTCTGGAGTCTCGTGTGGCTGAGGTTGAAATATATAAAGAAAATCTGGCCTCACACAGATATGCAGCAGGAAAAAGGAAAGAGAGCTCAATGTGCTTTTTACATTAGTTGAGACTGTCATCTTCAAGAGGACACCAAAACCTGACCAGTGCTTGTTACTCCCAGGATACGTGTGGTATGGCATGTGAACCTGTTACCAAAAAATCGGAGACAAATAGCCAAAGTCAAGCAGGACTGACCCACAAATCAAAAGAGTTAGACCCCTTGTTCAAGTTTTGGAAGGTTTTTATACTCATGTGAGGAATGCAAGCAAAAGGTACACAGCATATACACTGTAATTAAGATAACGTTGGGCTGTAAAGGTGATAGAAATGCAGTTACAGGAATGTGATAGCTTTGGAAAACAAAGACTTGCATCCTGCATAACCTCAAGGGAGAGGGGGAGATTCCTGTCCCTGTCCCCATTTCTATCTGGGGACTTTTCCCTGCTTCAGAGTTCTTAATTACCATCACGTTGCAAAAGCTTTTTAGCATCTAACTGTGCTCTTCTATTTCCATAATAAACCTGAATCTGTGAATTCTCCTTGTTCAACTCCGCTGAACCCCATTGGACTGTCCTATTCTTTGAGAAAGAATCTTTTTTTCATGGTTTGCCAATACTGCACTTGGAAATATTGGTGCCCTGAATAATGTATTGTGCCCATATGTTACCAAGTTTCACTCTACAATATTACAAAGTCACTTGGTTAATATTGCCACCTGCCTCATTGGAAAAAGCCTTTTAGCAAGCCAGATGTGTTGGCACACACCTGTAATCCCAGTACTACAGAGGCTGAGGGAAAGAGATCACCAAAAGTTTGAGGCTAGTGTGGTCTAAATTGCAAGTTCCAGGCTGGCCAAGGCTGCGTGGTGAGACACTACCCCCAAAATAAATAATGAACAAATAAATAAATAAATTTAATAAGCTGTTCACTGTTGAGAATCTCTTATCATCACCGTCACCAATAAAAGTTTTTGAAAATTCTATCTCTTGTTTGAATCTTAAGTTTGACCATTTGCCGCAGATATCATTAGGCCTTGTCTTCAGTTGATAAGTTCATTTTATTCATTTACAAGAAATGCCTGCTAAATATTCAAGTTGGCACAACAGTTGTTCTTTTCAAGAGCCTTTATGTATTCATCTTCAATTCCATCTTTCAAGGGAAGTTATTTCCCAAGTGGAGTGGCTCATGTCGTTGAGAATGGGCCGATCCTTGTATTTTGATGTGTTTTCTGAGCCATTTAAATGGACTTTGTCAGACAGAATATTTAAAAACCATGCTTCCATAAAATTAATATTTCTACTTCCTTATATTAACTTCCCGTGTTACTGAACACATTACCACAAATTTCTTAGTTTAAAACAATGTTCAATTGTTTTCTAAGTTCCTCTTGATTGTCAAATAAATATTTATTTATTTGCTCTACCACGCCTGGCGTTTTACTTGTACTTGTGTGTGACACTCTATGCAATTGTATCACACCTGTTGACTTATGCACCCACCATTGTAGTCAGATACTAAATGGTTCACCATAAGTACCCTATGATTCCATTTTATAACCATGGCAACTACTGTACTTTAATTCTTTTCCCATCTTTTCCTTAATCCCTGGAAGCCATTCATCTCTTTCCACTGGAAAAAAAGTCATTTCAAATAATTTTAACATTTTTTGGCCTTTGGAACAGAGTATGTTGCTAAGACGCCCAAGGACATTTTGACTTTTAGCCAAGAAACTGGCTACTTTTCTTTGGGGTCTTTTTTACCTTAATTGCTTACCAAATTCCTACTTCCTATTCTTATCACACCATCCTCTGAAGAGGTTACCCAAATTGCCAATAGGGAATCAGAGGGGAGAATGTTAGAGTAGCAAAAAGCTCGAGAGAGAGAGAGAGAGAGAGAGAGAGAGAGGCAAAAAGCCACATTTAAAAAAAGAAAGAAAGGAAGGAAGGAAGGAAGGAAGGAAGGAAGGAAGGAAGGAAGGAAGGAAGGGTACACGAAGTTGTCAGAAAAAAGTGATGGATGGAGAAACATGGGAGGAGTTGGAGGGGAGGGAGTAGGCATGGACTTGATCAAAATACCTTGTATGCATATATGAAATTCTCAATAAAGTTAAAAAATCATTTCAATAAGGTTATGTAAATGACAGAGTAGACCTTTTAGAATTGCCATTTATCACCCAGTATAATTCAGTTGGGGTGCATTGAAACTGATGGGTGGATCAGTCGTTTTTTTTTTTTAATTACTGAAGACTTTTTCCTGGTATGCACATACTGAAGTTTGCTCAGTGCTTTATGTATTGAAGGATGCCAGAGTTTCCAGTTGGGGTCTTTTAAAAATTTTTTGAAAATTTTATTTTTTATTATTGTTATTTTATGTGTATGAGTGTATTGCTTGTAAGTGTACTTGTGTCATACAATGCCCTTGGGGGTCAGAAGAAGGTGTTAGATTACCTTGAAACTGGAGTTATGGACAGTTGTTAGCCAATATGTAGGTGTGGGAACCGAACCCAGGTCCTCTGCAAAGCAGCCAGTGAGAGCTCTTAACTGCTGAGCCATCTCTCCAGTTCATGTAGAGCTGTATTTGTAATATGTAAGCCTTTCTTTCTCTAGGAATAAGGGCAAGAGTACAATTGGTAGACCAGAGTGTATTTACACATTTTTTTTTGTCTTTTTGAGATAGGGTCTCCCTGTTGCCCCAATTAGCCTGGAACTTATGTAGACCAGGCTGGCCTTGAAGTCACTGAGATCTGCCCACCTCTGCCTCTGAGTGCTTGGACTAAAGGTGTGTGTCACCACACCCATTTGTTTTTATAAGTGGCTATTCTAAATTCCCTTGAGCATTCTATGAGTGATCCAGTTTCACTGTATCTTTGCTACCTTTTGGTATTCATCATTTGATAAATGTGTAGTGCTGTCTTATTGTAGTATTAATCTGTGATTTATGTGATCCATGTTTCTTTTCATTGTTTTTGCCTTTTGTCCGGGTTTTAATTTGCCTTAACTCATTCCTTGTAATGATCATGCAAACTCATAGGTGGTGTTTTAAATTGTTTTTGAATCTCGTACCAGTTATTAATTATTTGTTTCCTTTGTGTTTTGTGGCCCACTGAAGGGAGTGATTTTGACTTGACTGATGCTTTGGGTGATCGAGATGATGGCCGCCGGAAACCAGGGACAGGAGGAGGACGTAAGTAAATCCTAACTGGCTGAAACTGCAGGCCACCTCTGTATTTCATGATGTGTCTTTCTTGTTCACATAGCACCCCTATGTGCCTTTCAAGGCCTGACAGAGCTCGGCCACTTCAGCCGTACGAGAACTCTCAAGCAGAGGCATTCAGGCATTCTGGTCTCAATCCTTGCCAAATTATTGAGGATTTTAAGAGGTTTTGTTTATGTGGGCCATGTCTGTCGATATTTATCATTTGAAAACTGAAAACAATCTTCAGAAATTAATTGAAAGTTAATACTAAAGACATGTCCATTAAGATAATTTGGACTTGGGTTTTTCTTACTGTTGAGCTATGAGAACTCTTTAAGGATTTAAGACAGTAGATCTTAGATATGTGATTTGCAAGTATTCTAGAGCTGACCTTCACAAGGCCTTCTGCAGCTCAAACCTCTGTAAATTTCATGCTGTCCTATTAATCCCGTTCTTGCTGCCAGGTCTGAGAACCCCAAAGTCTTTGTGTAAACCTAGGGCCCATAGTCTTTCTCCTATCTTTTTTTTCCTTAAAATTCTTATTTCCTGTGAATGTCAACTTGCTCCAAATTGCCAGTTTGTGTGCAAGGCTATCCTTCCATTGAATTGCTTTGGAAGCTTTAAAAAAATCAGTTGAAATATAACTCATCTTTTGTTTATTTTGACTTGGTACTTGCTTTGTAGCCCAGAGTATCCTCAGAGTCACTGATCCTGCTGCCTCAGTACCCTTATTGCTGGGATTAACGGTGTGCCAACATGCTCCCCCTCGCCCCAGCCATGAGCTTTTCATTGCATTTGGTGTTCTGTCTTGTTGGGGGTTTTAGATTCATAGTGGTTATATAGCTGAATTTGTCCTGTGATACTTTTGGCAGGTTTTGGTATCATTTAATGAATTTGAAAGTATTATCTTCTTCTGTTTTCTGGATAACTTTTTTCTCTTTTTATTAACATTTTAAATTAATTTTTCTTTGAATATTTCACATGTGTATATAATGTACCTTGATCATAACTATTCCCCATCCTTCTGCTAACTCCCCCTAGGTCCCTTTAACACCTCTCCCTCCTAGCTTCATGTATTTTCTCTGTGTGTGTGTGTGTGTGTGTGTGTGTTACATAATCTACTGAGTCCAATTAGTGTTGCCTGCTTGCACACGGGTGTAAGGCCATCCACTGAGGCATGAACTGACTACCAGTGGCCACACCCCCAAAGAAAAGTGGCTTTCTCTCCCTCAACAGCCATAAACTGCCCATAGCTCTTCCAGTGGGACCTGGGGAATACTTCCCCCATCTACACTGACCCTTTAACTGGCTTGACCTTGTGGTGAATTTTTTTTTGAAGAATTGTTTTTTATTCATTAAATGTTTTATAGCATTCACTAATGAAGCCATATATTCTTGGATATTTCTTTGTGGGAAGACTTTAAAAAAAATTTTAATTTTCTCATATGTTTATGTGTATATGTATGCATGTAGAAGTGACATTGATATAGGGTTTTTCTTTTTCCTTGAGACAGGGTCTCCTTGTAGCCTTAGCTACCTGGAACTCCCTTTGTAGGGATGCATGGCACAAGGCCCACGCAACTTGATCTCACAGAGATCTGCCTGTCCCTGCCTCGAAAGTGCTGGGATTAAAGGTGTGTGTCACCACGCCCAGTTGACATCATCAAGTAATTTTTCAATCACTTTCCACATTTCTTTATTTTTTGGGACAGGGTCTTTCAGTGAACTTGGAACTTGTTGATTCTGTCAGATTGGCTGGTCAGGAGGCCCCAGGGACCATCCTATTTCTGCCTCCTTAGCACTGGCATTACCTAAATTTTATGTGGTTTGATTAAAACATTTACAGCAAAGAATTTCCTTTTTGGCATGGATGTGGCAATATCAGTTTTAGTGGGTTGTGGTTTGGTTTCATTTTTGTCAAAGTATTTATTACCTTTTCATTTCTTCTTGGACCTATTGGTTATTTTATTTCGTGATTTTTGTAGTCCTAAGGATGGAATGACAGCGCTTTACTGACCAGTCGATCCCCCCAGCTTCTACCTGTGAATTTCCCTACTACTTTTGTCCTTGATTTCTAGTTCTGGTTGGACGGTATACTTCATGGATTTTAATCTTTAAAATTGATCAGGGCTGGCTTTATGGCATAGCAGTGGTCTAGCCAGAACAATGTTCCCTGGGCATTTAAGAAACACACAAATTCTACACTGTGTGGGTGGCGTGTTCTCAATAGGTCATTTAGACCTGATGGCTGATTTTGTTCCTTGCTGATTTTCGGTATAGTAGTTCATTTAATTGCTGTGAATTAGGTGTTGAATTCCCCACTATAATTGGAGAATTGTTTATTTCTCCCTTTATCTCGATTGATATTTGTTTTGTGCATTGAGTCTGTTTTCCAGTGCATACACATTTAGGATCATATTGTGCTGCTACAGGATTGGCCCTTTATTGGATATTAATACAACCATTCCCGCTTTCTCTTCCTTAATTATGTTAAAATTCGTATTAAGATTCCCAAACCTGAAAGTTACTGCTCAAAACTTCCCCCTATTTACTTCTCTTTAATCTCATTGGAGTGTCTTACCTTACCAATAGATCATGTATCCATTTGTTATTTTTTTCTAATATAGTATATTTGGGAAATATTGGCGTCCTGCTCAGCGTTGTTGATGATGATGACACCTTTCCCTATGCAATAACAAAATTACCTTCATCAGCGGGGATTTTTTTTTTAAATGGTTTATGGTTCTAGAGTCACATTTTTTAAAATTTTAGTTCTTTTAAAATTATTTATTTTTTATTTATTCGTGTGTGTGTGTGTGTGTGTGTGTGTGTGTGTGTATGCATACGTGTGTGGGGCCTGTGCAGATGTATACCTTGAGACCAGGAGTGGTCATTGTGTGTCCTTTTCTTTCACATTCTGCCTATTCCTTTGAGACAGGGTCTTTCCCTAAACTCGGGAGCTCAGGTTTTCTTGGCTAACATGGAAGCCACCAAGCCCCAGCTATCCATTTGTCTGTCCTAATTAGAGCTGGGGTCAGGATGCATGGAATGCCTGGCTCTTTATGTGTCCTGGTATCTGAACTCCAGGCCTCATAATTATGCAGCATGTACTCAACCACTAAGCCATCTACAGCCCAAAGTTCTAATTTTTCCAAAGCTGATATTTTCTTTGTCTTATACACTGCCAGTGGGTTTTCTTTAAGTGACAAACTCATTTGATTTTCACAAAATTCTTGGCAAATATTCAAATCTGAATAACTATACATAGTCCTACACTGTCTCAAGTAAACCTGATTTTCCATGAGGAAATATAATGTGGCTAATTTCGACCCAAACTGAAATATCAAGGGCTGGGGCAGCAGCTCAGTGGTACAGCACTTGTATAGTGGTACAGCACATGTGGTATACAAATGTTGGGATTAACTCAAAACAATCACACAAGTGGGTTTTCTAAGGCCACCTGATATAGCTGAATATATAATCAAAATGCCTTAACCCACTTCCCATTCCACCACACAGAATGCTAAAAGGATGTGCACTTAAGGTTGGCTTCTAATAAAATATTTTTCTGAGCCTTGATATTTATATTAAATGCCTCATTAACAATTACTATATGTTTAATGAGTTAAAAATCCTTTCCTATTCACTCTATGATCATTTCACTAGGATCAGGAGTGTGCATCCTGTGATATGTAGCATCTTGCTGTATGGTCCTGGTTGGCTTGGAACTTGATATGTAGATCAGGCTGGCCTTGAGCTTGCAGTAATGCTCCTGCTTCTGCCTTTCAAGTATTGAAATTACATGCATGTGGCACCCCAGCATGGCCCATGTTAAATTTTTCATTGCTGTGACAACAATTTAAAGGACGAAGAATCTGTTTTGGCTCATAGTTTCAGAGATTTAAGTCCATCATGGTGAGAATGGCCTGGTTGAGCTGAGCATTGGAAAAGCAGAGAGGGAGGAAGGGAGAGAGGGAGGGAAGGAGCAGGTGGGGGGGAGAGAGAGAAAGAGAGAGAGAATGCCCATACTAATGTATTCTTCCCTTTCCCCATTTTTTATTCTATTTATTCTACCTGGAATATTTATTATCTATTAATATCTATTTATTATCTATTTAATATCTATTTATTCATCACACCCAGAGTGTGTGATGGTGCTGCTCATATTCAGGGTAAGTCTTTTTCCCCTTAGTTAATCTTCATTGATAATACGCTCAAAGACATACCTAACAGTGTATTTTACTAATCTTAGATAGTTATTGATCCAATGAAGATGACCATCAGGATTAGTCATCATAAGTCCTATTTAACTACATATGTGGCTCAGTGTCTCCTACACAGCTTCAATCCAGAAGTTAACTGGTGTCGGGGTGTCATTTGAAATCTGAAGTTATAAAAATATTTATTTTTATTTTATGTGTATGAGTGTTATGCCTGCATGTAGGTAGGTGCACCCATGTTGTACAGTGCCCATGGAAGTCAGAAGAGGACATCGGATTCCCCTGCAGCTAGACTTATGAGTGATTGTTGGCCTCCATGTGGGTGCTGGGAACCGAACCTGGGTCTTAAGCACCGAGTCATTTCTGCAGCCCCTTGAAGTCTGAAGTTGTGTGAGCTTCCTTCTGCTATTCTTTATAGGAATGAATGACCACAAACTTTGTTGCTTAAACAACAGAGATTCATCTTATAATCACTGAGGTTGGGAATATAGAATGGAGTATGGTGCACTACGATAAAAGTACTATCAAGTTTACATTCCTTTTGGAGACTTTATAGGAGAATCCGTTTTCTTCCTTATTCGTACGTATAGAGCCACCTATATACCTTGGCTTGTGGTTACTTCTTCCATTGCTAAAACTGTCAGAGTAGCACCCTCAACGCTCTCTGTAATTCTCACCCTCACTTTTATCATCACGTATCCGCTGACTTTTTTCCCCCATCTTTTCCCTTTAAAAAAAGCTTATGTCACATATAGTACTGTATACCTGTAATCCCAGCACTTGAGAAACAGAGGCTGGAGGACTAGGAGTTCAAGGACAATCTTGACTACATATCAAGTTCAAGGCTAGCCTGGGCCACATGAAACCCTATTTCAAAAAACAAAACAAAACCAAAAAAGGACCCTTATGGTTAGATTGTTCCTACGCAGATAGCTATGATAGACTTCCCTCATCTTAAGGGCCTTAGTGTAGTCACAACTGCAGAGTTCCTTTTCTAGTGCAATAAAACATATTCACAATTTTTGGCAGAATTCATTTCCATGATGCTATAGAATACATGGATGTATGCCTTTCTAAGGTCAGTACAAGAGTGACAGTTTCTGCTGCCTACAGTGTCAGCTCAAGGATGATTTAACGCCATCTTTACAAGGACTTACCTGGTTATATGTAAATCACTTAGAATATTCTTTTTCTTTTTTTGTCTTCTTGAGACAGGATGTTCCTGTAGCCTCAGCTGACCTGGAAATTGCTATGTAGACCAGGCTGTCCTAGATTTTACAGAGATCTGCCTGCCTCTGCCTCCTGAGTACTGAGATTAAAGGTGTGCACCATCATGCCCAGCTAGAATATTCTTTTTGAAAAATTTTTATTTATTTATTTTTTAATTTAATGTGTATGGGTGTATTGCTTGCATGTAAGTAGGTGTACTCGTGTAGTGTAATGCCCGCGGAAGTCAAAAGAAGGTGTTGGATCCCCCCGGAACTGGAGTTACAGACAGTTGTTAGCTGCCATGTGGGTGCTAGGAATCGAACCCATGTCCTCCAGAAGAGCAATCAGTGCTCTTAAACCACTGAGCCATCTCTCCAGCCCCTAGAATATTCTTTTTGAGAATTCAAAATCCATTCACCTCTATTATATCCTAATCACATTTTAAGAGCAGCATCCAGCCTATTCAAGGGTACTTCATGTCTATATATCAT
>NW_008334861.1:865469-865967 GCF_000622305.1 Nannospalax galili | reverse complement strand
TATATATATATATATATGAGATACTTTTCACCTTGTCTTTTGAGACAGGGTCTGAAACTGGCTGACTTTTTTACTGGGGTTCTGGGGATCAAGCTCAGGTTGTTGTGCTTGCATGGCAAGTACTTTACCATCTGTGCTATCTCCCCAGGGAACCAGTCCAAGAAAATGACCTAATCAAGCTATGTAGAATCAGATTGCTTTCATTTGTACCTATGCTCTTGTCAATTTTTTTTTGTTTGTTTTTTAATCTTTATTTTTTTATTTTTTATTTTTTTCATACAGAAGAATTCATTCCAAAGCAATTGACATTGAGACGTTTTCACATGCATTTCTAATCTCTATATACATGACTATCACTGGTCACAGTCGCCCACCTTCTGAGCTCCTCGGCATCTGAGCATGATTACAAACTCATAAGATAGACAGCCTTCCTCTCCCAATAGAGGCTCCATACTCTGCCATCCCTGTCACGGTCCACTGTGTTGTCAGCACCCTCAT
>NW_008334861.1:802432-859309 GCF_000622305.1 Nannospalax galili | reverse complement strand
CAGTATTGGTTCCCCAGGTGTCTGGGGCCCCAAGACTAGGAGTGGCACAGGGCTCAAACTAGGAGTATAGAATGGCGAGGGGGGGCGATGGAAGGGTGAATGTGGCTTAGGGAGTCCCAGCGCGGAGAGCTGCGCTGTAGACTTACCCCAAGAGGCCTGAGGATAGTAGTGCACTGCTCTTGTCAATTTTTAAAAATTTTTTGATTTATTTTTATTTGTATGTGTTTTGCCTGCATGTGTATAAGTGCACCCATGTCATGTAATGTCCACAGAGGCCAGAAGAGGGTGTCAGATCCCATGGAAGTGGAGTTACTCATAGTTGTTAGCTGCCATATGGGTGCTGGGATTCGAACCCCGGTCCTCTGCAAGAGCAGCCAGTGCTCTTAACTGCTGAGCCATCTCTCCAGCCCCTGATCTTGCCAGTATTAACAGGCAGTGAGCTTGCTTTATGATGCTACAGCATGCAAGAACATAGATTTAGATCTGTCTTCCATGGTTTCAAAATCTATCTTTCCACTTTCTCTTCTGCAGACAATAATGTATTTTAAATCAGCCTTTGGGAGGGCAGCTTGACAAAAATCTGTGAACAAGCAGTTCTACTTCAAAGCGTTTTCTTTCCAGGTACATTTATGTATGTATGCAGGGCTACATTTGAACAGGTGTTTGTGACTTTATGTTTTGTACTAGCCCCAAACCAAACACCCTTAAATCCCACTAGTGAAATATGTAAATTCTGAACTATTCACCCTATGAATACAAAGAATAAAGGAGAGATAAGGAACCGGCATAAAACAAAAGTCCTAGAATAATGGATCTATTTGTTTCACATATGGGGGATATGAACACCATACATGCATGCAGATCAGGAAGGGTCCAGAAGGGACAACTCTAGGAAGAGAACAAAGGCTCCCTTTCTTACAACCCTCCCAGATTGTTAGAATATGTTTATATTCAGTATGCAGTAGCTTTATTAAAGGAAAGCAGTCTTGTCTAATGAAGAAC
Organism: Nannospalax galili; assembly: GCF_000622305.1. Lineage (NCBI taxonomy): Eukaryota > Metazoa > Chordata > Mammalia > Rodentia > Spalacidae > Nannospalax > Nannospalax galili. The sequence continues at coordinate 858,307 of NW_008334861.1, read as the reverse complement.
TTCAAATGCCACAACTGGAAAGAAAATGGCTGTCCCCACCCATGCATTGTTCGTTCACATGACAGGGATTTGCCTGAGGTGGTGTTGCAAGTCAGCAGCACTACACTGGTTTTGAGATTCTGACTTTACTTCTCATGCACCATAATTCTACGTAAAGTTTTTGCACAGCGTGATACCGATGCTTTCATGGGTGAGCTTTGGATGTCAAAGAAGCCCTGAGGCTCATATATGTTTTGGAGAATCTCTATCCTTTGCAAATCCTGTCTTCCATTCTATAGGCTGTGCCTGCACTGTGGACTGTTGACTGTGCGAAATCTTTTCAGTTACTTATTTTGCTTTTGTTGCCTATGCTTTTAGGATCACACACACACACACACACACACACACACACACATACACACACATGCGTGCGTATGTGTGTGTGTGTGTATATGTTTATTTGCCTAGAACAGTGATGAGAAGCTTTTCTCTTGTATTTTTTTCTAGTAGTTTTACAGTTTCAGATCTTGTATTTTAGGCCCTCAATCCATTTCCTGTTGATTTTTAAAAATATGCTAGGAGATGATGTTTCAATTCTTCAGCATGTGCATATGCAGTTTCCCTAGATGATTTATTGAGGAAACTTTCTTTTCTCCATTGTAATTTAATGCCACCTTATTCCAAGGTCAGCTGACAAAGAATGTGTAGCTTGCTTTCTCACCTTTCCATTCTGACTGATTGCTCTTTGTGTGTGTGTGTGTGTGTGTGTGTGTGTGTCTGTCTGTCTGTCTGTTTTTATGCTCCATAACATGGTGGTTTGATTACTATTGCTTTGTAAGTCTATTTATAAGTCAGGCTTGTAATGGCTCCATCTTTGTTCTTCCTCAAGATTGCTATTGAGAGTATTTTGTTGTGATATCTGAATTTTAGGTTTTTTTCTATTTGAAGAATGGTTACAATCTAATTTTATAATTTTCTATTTCTGTGAAAAATGCCATTGGAAGTGTTTGTGTTCATTTGTTTGTTTTGACAGTGGCTTGTTACATAGCCCAGGTGAGCCTAGAACTTAGAATCCTTCTGCTTCAGTATCCTGAATTCTGCAATTATAGGGTTGCACCACCACACCTGGCTGCCACTGGAGTTTTTGTAGGAATTGCTTTGAATCTGTGTAGCACCTTGAATAGTATGGATACATTAATTAATACAAATTATAAATTAATTAATATTAAAAATTTTAGTCCAGGAACAATGTGTATTTTTCCTATTAATTTGTATCTGACTCCAGAGTGCTGGAATTAAAGGCATGATTCACCATACCTGATGAGAATTTGTTTTTAATATATGAAAAGTTACATATTTTCATATGCTTTTGTTTTCTGCAACTTTACTAAATTTATTTATTATAACAGTTCTTGGGAAAGTCTCCAGGGTTTTCTTTTTTTGGTTTGTCTGTTTTTATGTATTTGTTTTGAGGTGGGATCTCATGTAGCCCAGGCAGGGGCTGAACCTCTGATCCTTCCAACTCTACTTCGTCTGCTTCCTAAGTGCTGGGATTACAGGTGTGCACTTCTATGTATATGATCCTGTCATCTACAGATATAGTTTGACATCTTTCATATTTCGATACCTTTTGTTTTTGTTCTTCCTAGCTTCTGTGCATTGATTTCTGAAATATAATTGCAGCTTACTGAATGTAAATCAAGCTTATTAGGCCTTGGTCTCCTCTCGTAACCTAAAAATGTAGTGTTAATACCTCATCACCCTTCCTTGCCCTTGATGTAGAATAATGTATGTGTGTGTTGCGGGTATGTTGTAAAAATATTAAGCACTTCAGGGAGAAAATATTTGGTGAAATCAACAGATTGTCCCATTTGTGCTTCTGTGTAGTGTTGCAGGTCAGTTGGGGGTCAGAAAGGACATAATCTTCTGATAGACAGCTCTTCCTCTCCTTCCTCATTTCATGCTTGATGTATGGTTTTAGTAAGGAGAAAATATGACCTTTTGGATACTAAGAGTCAGGCTGTTTTTAATTCAGGCATTGCTGTAATGTGATTTAGCACCACAGCATTCTTCTGGTACTGTATTGAATAGAATTGATAGAGTGGGTATCCTTGTCTTGTTCCTGTTAGAAGAACAGCTTTCAGTATTTCACCACTGATTATGATGTTACCTGTTGCCTTATCATATATAGCCTTTATTCTATTGAATTACGTTACTTCTGTTTTAGTTATTTTTCCAGATGCTGTGAGAAAAATTGTCTGAGAAAAGCAACATAAGGGTTTATTTTTGCTCACAGTTTTACAAGATGCAGTCCATCATGTTGGGGAAGACATGGCAGAAAGAATATGAGGTGGTCACATTGCATCCACAATCAAGAAGCAAAGAGTGATGAAAGTTTGTGTTCAGCTCACTTTCCCCTTTTTATATAGTATAGGATCTTAGCCCAGGGAATGGTGCCATCAACAATGGGAGGTTATTTTTACCACAATTAACCTAATCAAGATAATCCCCCACAGTATATCCAGAGGCCTTTATTCCAGGTGGTTTAATATCTCATCAAATTGACATTGAGATTAACCACCACAACTTCTGTACCTAATAGGTAGAGAATCTTCATGGTAAAAGGATGTTAAATTTTGCCAAATAGTTTTCTATGCCTACTAAGCTGATCACATGATTTTCAGCCTTCATTATTTTACTAGTCATTGATTTAAGTATGTGGAACCATCCTTGTATCTCACGCATAAATCCAGTTTCAACATGATGTATGATCTTTTAACTATACTGTTGATAGCTAAGCGTGGCACACCTTTAGTCCCAGCACTCGGGAAGCAGATGCAGGTGGATCTCTGTGAGTTCAAGGCCAGCCTGGTCTACATAGTGAGTTCCAGGCCAGCTGGGACTACAAGGAGACCCTGTCTCAAAAAGACATATTATATATACTGCTGAATTAATATTTGTTTGGTTATCTGTTCATGCAGTTTTGTTTGTGGCATCCTTTTCTGATTTTGGTATGAGTGGGATGTTGTTTTGGTATGAGTGGGATGTTGGCCTCATGAAGTGAATTTGGAATTATTCCTTCCTCTTCAATTTTTTTTGCAAGAAATTGAGAATTGGTTTTAATTTCTCTTTAAATTCTTCATAGAATTCAATGGTGTATCCATGTGTTCCTGGGCTTTTCTTGGTTGAGAGGTTTTTGGTTATTGATTCAATTTCCTTAATTACTGATTTAGTATTATTTTTATTTCTTCATGATTAACTCTTGATGGTTCTGAGTTTAATTTTTTTTAAAGTTTTTAGGGATCTAGCTGGGCGTGGTGGCACATGCCTTTATTCCCAGCACTCAGAAGGCAGAGGCAGGCAGAGCTCTGTGAGTTCAAGGCCAGCCTGGTCTACATAGTGAGTTCCAGGCCAGCTGGGGCTACAGGGAAACCCTGTGTCAAAAAGACCAAATAAAGTTTTTAGGGATCCATTCATTTCTTCTAGGTTACCCAGTTTTTGGAATGTAATTGCCATGGTAACCTGGAAATTGCTATGTAGATTAGGTGGGACTTGAACTCACATAGATCCGGTGCCTCTGCCTCCCGAATGCTGGGACCAAAGGTGTGCACTACCACGCTTGGCTCTCCTCTTCCATTTATATAGTTTTGGGGTATAGGACTGGAGAGATGGTTTAGCGGTTAAGAACATTATAGAGCACCAAGTTTTGATTCCCAGCACCAACATAGAAGCTAACAAACGTCTGCAACTCCAGTTTCAGGAAACCCTTCGCCCTCTTCTGGCCTCTGTGGGCATTGCATGAATATAGTGCACTTACATGCCAGCAAAACACTCATATATTCAAAATAAAAATAAGCTAAATAAAAAGTGTAAAAGTAATTTTGAGTTGTAACAGTAGAGATAAAGATATTTTTCAATCTTGTTTATTTTTTTCAAAATGCCAAGTCTAGGATGCTGGGTATGGTGGCACATGCCTTTAATTTCAGCACTCAAGAGGCAGAAGCAGGTGAAGTTCTGTGACACTGAGGCCAGCCTGGTCGACATAGTGAGTTCCAGGCCACCTGGGGCTATAGGAAGATCCTAGCTGAAAAAAAAAAGGAAGAAGAGGAGGAAGAGGAGGGACGAGGAGGAAGAAGATACAAAATGGAAGAGGAGGAGGAGACTAGCAAAATTCCAAATCTAGATTTCTTCCTTCCCCTCCCCTTTCCTTTGTTCTAGGGAACAAATCTAGGACCTTGAGTATAGTAAGCATACATTTTACCCCTGAGCTTCACCTCCAGTCCTCCCAAATCTGAATTTCCTAAAAGCTTGCAATTGTCTTCCTTGTTGCTTCTGCAGCTGCTCCTGGAGGTTGTAGATTGATGCTAAGCACATATTCTATCTCTGAGCTACAATCATAGCCATCTGGATTTCACATTTATTTCTGGTCCAATGTTTATTATTTCCTCAGTTCCACTGACTTTGGGTTTAGCTTGTTCTTGCTGTTTGCTATTAATTACTGTGAAGGTATTTGAGATTTTTCTTTTTCTTTAGGTTAGCATTTTTTCCCTCTTAATACTGCTTTTCTTGCAATTCATAATTTTTGGTAGTTTTGTTTCCACTTCATTTGTCTAAGGGTATAAATAGATTTTTCTGTTAAGTCTTCTTTGATCCATTGGTTGTTTATGTCCATGTTGTTCAATTTCTACATGTTGGTGAGTTTTCCACTTTCCTTCTTGTTTCATATTGTTGTGACTGGGAAAGATTCTTCTTACAATTTCAGCCTTGGTAAATGTGTTAAGACTTCCTCTGTGACCTAACATTTTTTTCTTCTCCTGGAGAATGTTCTATATGTGCTATTGATGTTGGCTAGAGTGTCTTGGTTAGGTCTGTTTGGTCCTTTTGATTTTCTGATTTATGATCTTAGTCAAGTCCACTGTTCCCTTGTTTTCTGTCTAGATGATCTATTGCTTTTGAAAGTAAGAACTCCTCCTCCTCTTCCTTCTTCTTCTGAGACAGGCTCTCCCACTATCTTGCTATATAGTTCTGACTGGTCTGCAATGCACACTCTTCCTGCCTCATCGTCCTGACTACCGGGATTACTGGCATACACCACCATGCCTTGCCTTTCCATCTTCTTAACAAGGTACTGTGCAAATAAAATCTATCAGCTTTTCCTCTTATGGGTCATGGTTTTGTTGTCAAATGTATGAACTTTTCACCAAGTCTTCAATCTGACATACATCACTCTAAAAGTTACATTTAAGGAAAAAAATCCATCCATTTGCTGTTAATTTTGTATAAAATGTACAGATAAAGATGAAACTCATTACTTTTTTAGATATCTAATTATTCTAACACCTTTTGCTGAAAAGATCCTTTCCTCCATTGAGTTGCTCTTGCACATTTATAAAAGAAATCACTTGAGCATGCATATTTGAGGTCTTTTTGAGTTCTTCATTCTGATCTAGTGCCCTTCGTGTCTATCCATCTGTCACATCTTGACAACTATAAAATAAGCCTTAATATTGAGTAGCATGATTCATCTCATCTTATTCATTTCAAGATTTAAAAAGCTGTTTGAGGGCTTTTGCCTTTCCATCAAAATGCTAGACCAACTCTGACTATTTCTAGAAAGAATCTTGGTGGGGTTTTATAGGCTTGTGTTAAACACAGAGATCAATGTGAGAGCCAACATTTTGAATCCGTCGAGTTCTTCATTCTATGAATACAGTCTGCATCTCTATTTAGATCCTTTTCATTTTATAATGTACAGATTCTATGTTTATTTTATTAGAATGTGATAATTTTATGCATCTATGTGTTAAAAGAATGTATTTAGATATTTTGTCCTCTTTGGAGCAATTATGGGTGGTATGTCTTTTCTTTGGAATTTTGGATTTCATATGGTCATTGCTACTGCATATTGATGCCATTGATCTAATTTCCTGACACACCACTGAACTGGTTCTCCCTTTTTTCTTTTAGAGTTCTTGCAATTCTCTCTGGAGATTATCATGTCATCTGTAAAGATAGACAAACTGATTTCTTCCTTTCCAGTCTGCATATCTTCTTTTTAAGACTGATAACTGTTTTCTAGATGATATTCTTGAAATTGAGGCAGTTCCAAATCTTTTATTCCTACTTTAATGAAAAAGACTTTTTATAAATAAACTGTATGCTAGGTTTTTCATGTCAATTGTTATAGTTAGGATTTTTCTTCTTTTGCCTGTTGATAAATCACTTTGATTGGTTTTTAGGTCTTGCCTAGCTGAAATTTCATTGTTCCACGGTATGAACAACTACCTCCCTTCTCCTCCCTCTCCCCATTCCCTTCTCCCTCTTAGGTCTCATGTATGTTAGGCATGCACTCTAGCACTGAGATAAAGCTCCATCCTGATGAAATTATTTTTGTAAATTTTATTTAATTTGATGTTTTGTTAAACATTTTGCACATAAATTCATCAAAGATACTGGTCTTTAAAATGTGCTTTTTATTTATGTTTGTTAGTATCATAACAGTAGCCTCATAAGACGAACTGGGACTTATTTCCTCCTCTCTAGTTTCTAAAAGAGACTGCAGACTTTTCATTAATTTAAGTATTGGGTAAACTTCTCCACTGGAGCCATAGAAGTCTGGAGATTTCTTTGGGCGGGGAGGGCTGTTAAATTAAATTTTCAGTTTCACTGAAGGATATTCAGGCCGTGTACTTTATCCAGGCTGAGGTTTTTGATTTTGCCTTATGAACATATGTAAGATAAAGTTCTCCATTTTAAGTGTGTAATTCAGTGTCATTATGTATATCCACCATGTTGTACAACTACCGCCACTACAGATTTGCAGATTGTTGTCATTATCCCAAACATAAACTTGGTACATCTTCTTACCCCTTGACTCTACTGATGTCTATTAAATTTTCTGTCTTTGAGAATTGTCCCATGTCCCATTTTTGTCAACATGATAAAAATTAGTAATCTGGAAAGAGGAAACATTAGTTGGGGAACTTCGTCTAACAGATTGGCCTGTGAGTATGTCTGTGAGGTATTTTCTTGATTGTTGATGGATGTGGGAGGGCCCAGCCCACTGTGAGTTGTGCCATCCTTGAGCAGATGGGCCTGGGCTGTATAACAAAAGAAGCTGAGCTGGGGGCTGCAGTGATGGCTCAGTGGTTAAGAGCACTGACTACTCTTGCAGAAGATCCGGGTTCGATTCCCAGCACCCACATGGCGGCTACGAATCGTCCTTAACTCCAGATCTAGGGGAATCCGAAGCCCTCTTCTGACCTCTGTGGCATGGCATGACACGGGTGCTCTCACATACATGCAGGCAATACACTCATACACATAAAATAAAAACAATAAATAAAATTTTAAAAAAGAGAAAAGAAAAATATCTGAGCAAGCCAGGGGGAGCAAGCCAGTACGCAGCGTTCCTCCGTGGTCTCTGCTTCAGTCCCTGCCTCCAGGTTTCTGCCTTCAGTTCCTACCTTGACTTCCCTCAATGATAGACTCTAAGCTCTAAGATGTAATAAACTCTTTCTTCCCCAAGTTGCTTTCAGCCAGAGTCTTATCACAGCAACAGAAAGCAAAGGAGAACACTATACATACAGTATCTGTCCTTTTCTATTAGCCTTACTTAAGATAATGTTTTAAGGGTTCACCCATGTTGGAGCATGTGCCACAGTTTCATCCTTTTCTGTTGATCATCTCTTCCTTGCCAGTGTATGGATGCACCACAGCTTTACTCATTCATGGACACTGGGGAGATGTCTCCTACCCTCCTCTTTTTAAAATATTTTAATATTTTATTTATTTTTTTAAAGGTGTGTGTCACCATGACCAGCTCTTTTTTTTTTTTTTTTTTTTTTTTTTGAGACAGTACCTCCAAGTGGCCGGGAACTCACTATGTAGACCAGACTGGTGTTGAACTCACAGAGATTTGCCTGCCTCTGCCTCCCAAGTGCTGGGATTAAAGGTGTGTGCCTTTTATTTATTTTATTTATTTTTCATTTTTATTTTGTGTGTGAATGTATTACCTGCATGCTTGTAAATGCATCAGTGTCATGCAATGCCCATGAGGCCAGAAGAGGGCGTTGTATCCCCTGGAAGTGGAGTTAGGGATGATTGTTAGCTGCCATGTGGATGCTGGAACTGAATCTGGGTCCTCTGTAAGAGAAGCTAGTACTTTTAACTGCTGAGCCATCTCTCCAGCCCTTGTTATTTTTATTTTATGTGTATGAGTGTATTGTCTGCATGTGTGTAAGTGCACCCGTGTCGTGCAGTGCCTGCAGAGTTCAGAAGAAGGCGTCAGATTCCCTGAACCTGGAATTATGGACTGTTGTTAGCATCCACATGTGTGCTGGGAACCAAACCTGGGTCCTGTGCAAGAACAGCCAGTGCTCTTAATCACTGAGCCATCTCTCTAGCTCCCTCCTACCTTCCTCTTGGTAGTGATCTTCTTCCACTTTACTTTTGTGTCACATTTTTTTCTCATTTACTCTCGTGTGCTGTATATGAAGTTTATTTCTCAATCTGGCTTATTTCATTTAACATAAAGATCCCCAATTCTAGATACTTCCTGCAAATGTCCTTTACAGCTGCATAAAATTCCATCGTGTATGGACCACCTTTTTCAATCCATCCATCAGTTGATGAACCTCCAGGCTGGTTCCATATATTGGTTATTGTAAACAGTGCAGTGATAGACGTGGATATACAATTATCTTTGTGGTGTGCTGCTTTGGAGTCCTTTGGGTACATACGCAGAAGTGGTAAATCTGGGTCATATGGTAGCTCTATTTTTAGAGTTTTGAGGACACTCATACTTTATTTCATGGTTGGTTGTATCTATTTACAGTCTCACCAGCTGTGTGTAAAGCTTAATCTTCCCTCACATCCTCACCAGCATTTGTTATTGTTCGTTTTCTTGATGATAGCTGTCACAACTGGGATGAGATGGACTCTCAAAGCAGTTTTAATGTGCATTTCCATGAGCACTAAGGATGTTGAACACTGTCAAATATTTATTGGCCATTTTTATTTTTTTACTTTTTTTCTTCTCTCAGTCACTTCCTTTGCTGAGCAGATGCTTTTTCGTCTTCATGTATTCTCCCTTGTCAGTTATTATTAGCATTATTTCCTTTGCTGTTGTTAGAGTCCTTTTCAACAAAATCATTGCCTGTATTATAAAGTGTTTGCATGTTTTCCTGTAACAGCTTCAGAGCCTTGGGTTGTAACATTAATGACTTTGATACATTTTGATTGATTTTTGCAAAGGCTGAGAGATGTAGAAATAGTTTCATTCTTTTACATATGACAATTCAGTTTTCACAGTATCATTTGTTGAAGACGGTGTGTTTTCCTGGTGTGTTTTTGACATATTTGTCAAAGATAAGGTGGTTGTACTTATATGGATTTATTTCTGGATCTCCTATTCTGTCTCTATAACGTGATTTGTGCCAGTACCATTCTGGTTTTGTTACTATGGCTCTGTCATATGAGATGACATATTGTGATACTTCCATCCAGGATTTCATTCTTTTAAGGATGAATAATAGATAATTATATGGACATACCATATTTTATTTATCTATTAATGTTCTGATAGAAATTTTGTTTTGCTTCTCCCTTTTGCATGTTGTGAGTAATGCAGCTATAAACAATAGTATGTAGGCATTTGTTAGTTGTGGCAGATGCTGCAATGAAGTGGTACTTGATTCAAGACAGACTAAACTTCCAGTATTGTTTTAACTAAGAATAAGCCTGATCTGTTCTCAGAACTGTTCCTTTAGGATTTCCCTTAAAAGTGTTCCTGCAAGAAAAATTGTTCTCTGTCTCTCTCCTCTCCTGTCCTCTCCTGTCCTCTCCTGTCCTCTCCTGTCCTGTCCTGTCCTGTCCTGTCCTGTCCTGTCCTGTCCTCTCCTCTCCTCTCCTCTCCTTCTGGAAGATAATAAAATTGTGCTTGAAATGCTGTGGAGCAGACCATCCAGACCATCCACTGAGGCATAGCAGAAATCGCTACTTAACCACTGAGTCTCCCCTCTTCTCTTCTCTCCCATCCTCTCTCTCTCTCTCTCCTCTCTCCTCTTTCTCTTTCTCTTTCTCTTTCTTTCTCTTTCTCTTTCTCTGAATTTAAACAATACATCCAGCATGATGCTGGAGGGGAATTTTGTCTTCTCATAGATGAATTTGCCTTTTCTGACCCCTACTGACTCACAGCAACATACAAAACCACAAACCGGTATTACCAACCTAATCCCACATGTTATTTGCAATGTAAACGCCATGGATAATTCATTGCTTCCAATATTGCTGCTTTCAATGCTGATACTTTCACAACACACACATACACACACACACACACACACACACACACACACTATTCTGGATCAGGGGCAAGGAAGGATCATGAGGGAGAAATAGAGAACACAGTTTAAGATGAAATCCGTGTGTTTAGTTTACCTTGTAAAAGTTGATTATAAGAGGAGCCCAAGGCCTAGTAAAGACTGTTTACAGTGTTTTCCTAAAGGCTACCTAGATATAAATTATCTGATTACATAGTAGGAAAGTAGATTGTATAGTATTAAATATTAAATGATTTCAAAATATATGATTAAGTTTGGTTACAAGGTTGGGTAAGACAGGAGGCATTCTCAGGGACATCATTTCTACAGTTACTCTCAGATTTCTATTCATTTGGGTATACGCTTAGAAGCAGAATTTTTGGATTGTATATTAATTCCATGTTTCACACTTTGAGAATGGGCTCTCTACATTAAATGCATTATTTAAAATTTTCCGTCATTAATGCACTGGACTTCTAATTTCTTCATATCTTCTCCAACACTGAGTACTTCTCATTTTTCTTTTGCTAAGAGCTATCTTAATGGATATGAACTGATATTTCAAAGCAGTTTTGGATCATTAGTGATGCTAAGCATTATTTTATATGCTTATTGATCATTTGCATATCTTGATTAGAGATACATTTATTCATGTCTTTGTTTTAAAAATCATGTTAACTATTTTTGGTTGTTGTTGAGTTGTAGATATTCTTTATAAAGTATGGCTTATTACATATAAGACTAGTAAATATTTTCTTGCATTTTTCTGAGTTCTCTTCACTTTGCTTAGACTATCCTTTGCAATTTTTAAAAGTTTATAGTAACCAATTTAGCCAATGTTTCTTTTGAGGCTTGTATTTTTAATATCACATCCAGGAAATCATCTCCAAATATCATGAAGATTTTTTCCAAAATCGTTTCTTCCGAGAATTAAAAAAATAGCTCTTGTGTTTAGATGTTTGATTAATTTTGAATTGATTCTTATATGTGGCATAGGATGACGGTCAAAATTCATTCATTGCTTCTGTGTCCGGTTTTGCCAGCACAGATATTGCTATTTTATTTTTGGTGACTGTGGTACCTGTGCCACTGCCTTTCAATGGGAGGAATAATTATGACAAATTCTTCTAGTGTTTGAGAAGAAACAGGAAAACTCATGAATGCCATGGACTTGATGTGAAAGAAAGCCATGTTTCCCAAAAGAATCTAGTTGTAGTCAAAGACCATACAATAGTAACCACATATAAAAAAAATATGTGTATGTCTGTTAACCACTTTCAGTTTGTAAGCTATTTCTATACATCAAAGAAAATGCCTGCTAAGTCCATCTCTGGGCATTTTTATCTGTGGTTCATTTGCTAGACTAACAGTAGTAGAAACCATGGATTGAACGTCTCAAGGATCAAGTGTAAGCTCTAGGATTCCCCAGTCCATGTGAATCTCAGCTCGTGTTCCGGCTCTACCACTCAGACCCCATCTTCTAAAGAAAAGTAATCCGAACCTACCTCACTTAAACATTTTCATCTTTTTGGCATCTTTCTCCAAGTGATTGGAGGTCATACAGTAGCTTCAAGCACCAAGATAGAATTTTCTTTTTAAGGTGTGACTTCCTTAAACTATAAAGTATGTATACATTTTTTAAACCATATGATTCTTGTCTTCCTTCCTACTTCTAGAGAGATGGGACCATGTCACCACTACCACAACTAGAAGGCCAGGTACAACTAGAGCACCAGCAAATCCTATGGGTAAGGCAACTGCTCTGGAGAATGGATTAAGGGAGAATTTCCCCATGAGCTGATGGTTTATTTTGTTTTGGTTCAGATGATTTTAACTTGGCTGATGCCTTGGATGATCAAAATGATCGAGATGATGGCCGCAGAAAACCAAATGCAGGAGGAGGTGGAGGTATGTCTTAGCTGGTTGTAATCATTTCCTGGTAGGATCTGTCTTACTAATTATAATAACATACAGAGCCATTCATAGTTTGGTATAACTGGTCCACTTCAAGCCACAGGAGAACTCTAAAACAGTGACACTCAAGCTTTTTAATCTTAGGATCCCCAAATTATTGAGGATCTTAAGAACTGTTGTTTATGTGAGCCATATGTATCAACATTTAGCATCTGTATACTTTACTTAAAACTAAAAAATCCCAAACATTATTAATCAATCTAAAATGATAGTAAAGCCACATATATTAACATAAATAGCATATTTTATGAGCAGTCACTATATGTGGCAAGATGAAAACAATTTAGTGAGAAGAGTTGCATTATTTTGCATTTTTATAAACTTCTATAATGTCTATCTTGGTGGGAGACACCTAGATGCTCTTTAACTTTTTTAAGTTTATTTTTATGTATATGAGTGTTACACTTGGATGTGTGTGCTCCTATATTGTGCAGTGCCTGTGGAGGTCAGAAGAGGGTGTTAGATCCCTTGGAACTGGAGTTGTGGATGGTTGTTAGTAGCCATGTGGGTGCTGGGATTCAAACCTGGGTCTTCTACAATAACAACTAGTGCTCTTAACTGTTGAGCCATCACTCCAGCCCAAGACTCTTGGGTTCACATACCTACTTGCTTGTTGATCTGCAATATGTTGTGCTTCAGGTTCTCAAATCCAGCCTCACAGAGATATACAGCTGGAAAAGAGAACATGTTAGTTATTCTTCTCATTGCTGTGATGAAACACATGACGTAAACAACTTAAATGAGAAAGGCTTTATTTGGGTTCACAGTTTCAGAGTGTTCAGTCCATGTTCCTTCGCCTCATATATTGGGGCTGAGCATGGTAGAGGTGGAAATATATGGTAGAAGACAACTGTTTACCTCGTGGCAGACAAGACACCCAGCAGAGTAGCTCACGTCGTGGGAGACGTGAAATGGAGCCCACTGTATGAGTTGCTTTTTGAGTTGCTGTGATCAAATATCTGACCAGAAGTAAATCAAAGGAGGAGGGATTCCTTTTGGCTTACAATTGAGCAAGGGATACAGTTCATCATGAGGGCAAGGCACGGCAGCTGGAGCGTGAAGCAGCTGGTCACATTGTATACACAGTCAGGAAGAGAGAGATAAGAAGTCATCAGTTGGGGTGGGAAGTCTGAAAGGCTCCCAGGGATGTACTTCCTCCAAAAAGGCTCCACCTCCTAAAGGTGCCAAAACCTTCCAAGATAGCACCAACAGCCACAGATCAAGTGTTCAAACACATGAGACTATAGGGACAATTTTTTTCTCATTGAAATGTCTGTTTACTTTTTCTAGGTTTCTCAGACAAGGATCTTGAAGATATAGTAGGAGGTGGGGGATACAGGCCTGATAAGAATAAAGGTAGGAGCAACTCTCACCCAACTGCACACCTAATTTTGATTAAAATGGTGACCATGTAGCCTTCAGGTGAACGATGCCATTCTTAGCCTCTGGGAAATGAGAGGTAGTACCTTCTGTTTGTAAGTTAGGTTTCCTTTGGAGCCATGTGAACTGTACCCCTTGGGGTGGGGACTCATTTGTAAGCCATTCCAGAGAAGTTGTCCATTTGCCTTGCTATCCCTTAGGCCAAGATGCCACTGAGCTAGTGTCTCCACTGTAGCAGAAGCCTGTTGGTGAGGCAGTGCCAAAGGGCAGTGTCCTGTGACAGGACACTCACGGAGGGGAGGTGGTGACAAACTTGCTCTATTCAGACAGCCAGTTTCCTGTGCAGTGGACGGGTTCAAGTATATCCTGAGAAATATTTTTAAGAAGCCCCTAGCAAGTCAGATCTTTTAAAAATGCCATTGATTTTTAAAATAATTTAGGATGTACAAGTAGTTGTAAAATACTGTAGGAGAGGTTCTTGTACTCTTAGAACCATAGTAGATTTTCTAAACTAGGATGCCAACATTTGTACAATACTGTGAAGTCATGTACTGACCTTATGGAGATTTTGTCAGATCTTGCATGCATGGGTGTGTGTGTGTCTGTGTGTCTGTGTGTGTCTGTGTGTGTCTGTGTCTGTGTCTGTGTCATGTGTACATTTCAGTAGCCACCATCACAACTGGGGAGGCAGTTTCACCAATTCCCAAGTCTCTCCTTCATGTTATCCCTGAGTAGTCATGTCCTTGCTAAAGCCACATGTTTTTAGTCCACCCCCCCGCCACCAACTTGCTAACAATATAAAAATTTCATCATAGTATACATCAGATCGGCCCCTAAGCATGGTTGGGATATGAGCTAGACGATGCGGCAAAGCAAGTTTGTGTTCCAACTGGTGGCTGTAACATGCCAGAGCTGTGACGTGGGGTTATAATCAGTTGCAATAAGATGTTAAAGTTGCAGTTTGAAACTCTTTGGTCATTCCTGTTGTGATGGGAAGTTGTAACAGGGTCTAAGGGCTTCAGGTTATCAATGTATCTGGATGTAACCCTGAAAGAGTTCCCATAGTCCTGGCTGCAGTAGTAGTGTCTGCTGTTTTCTTCCAAGCACCATGGGCCTTTCACATGAGAATAGCATTCTCTTCTGATTGATTAAAGTATACCTAGTCAGATGTGTCCCTCGAAACACCTATCCAGGTGGTGTCATCTCTAGGAAAAAGCCCTAAAAGCCTCTAAATGAAACTCATAGGTGTCAGCACAACATGGAGCATTTAAAGGGCAAACCCAGCAAATTAGCCAATTACTCCTGGATGAAAAATGGTATTTCCAGATGGGAAGATGAGGGCCATAGTTGCATATGTAAGTGCACACAGGAATGGAAATCTGAATGACATGCCAGGGGCTTTTCTTTATTAAAAGCACTTGTTTTAGCAAGGAAGAAATGTTAGGAAATTCTTTAATTAGGCTCACATTGGAACTTGTCTTGTAAAGAATAATCAACTGTTAGCTTCGGTTATACCTTGTGTCATCATAGGTGTCAGGAAAAGAAGATAAAAGGGTAGAAAGTAGAACACAGGAGGAGCACACAATTGGATGCTTAGACACCGCCCTTTACACCAAAACATGCTTATGCTATATGTGAAGGGGAAGGTATCACATTTACATGAAGTACAAACTTCAGCAAGAAAGAACCTGATTAATGTATTTCCCAGGCTTGAGTCTTAGGGACATAGATTCAGTTGTTCTCTTTAGAGTATATTTCTGAAGTAATGTATTATCTATTGTGTACTTTTTTCCTTAAGACAACATTTCTTTAAATAAATAAATTTTATTGTTTGAGAAAGTTAAGAGCACAAAGGAACGGTTTTTCAAATGTTCCCATAATTTACTGGTGAAACAGTCAGTGCTTTTGATCAAGTATAGGTCGTGCAGTTATCATATGATTCAGGAATCACAGAATTCACACTTGTTTGTCATTGTTGAGGGGGAGGCCTGTAACCCTCCACCCTCTACCTCTATTCCTTTCCTGCTCTTCCTGGACCCACATTGCCACTTGTTTTTGCCAACAGTTTCCTTCTTTCCCAAGAACTTTGGCTGAGAAACTTGAGACCTTTAGCTGTCACCGCCTCAAGGTCCGTCCACATGGCAGCATTTTGTTTTTCCGACTGAAGAATACTTCATTGTGTGGATAGGCTCATTTTGTTTACCCATTCTCTCCACTGTCTTTGAAAACAATATTTCCATCTTTACTGTATCTGTTATAACTTGAAGTATCTGAACCCTGTCAAGATTCCTTACTGTTCTAGACTCAATCCATGTTTAGTCCGAAACTCTAACCCCAATGGGATATATTTGGATGCTGGGCCCTTACAAGGTGGTCAGGGTTAGATAGATGCTCTTGGGATAGGACTATCCTGATGGCACTGGCAGCCTCATAGGAAGAAATTCCCGAGAGATTTCTTTGGACCTTTCCCACCAATCTTTATAGCATTTATAGCATGTGAGGAAATATACATAACATTTGGGGAAGAAATCCATGGAAGCTCTGGTGTTCTGCAATGTCAACAGGCTTCAGACACAATCCCAACAACAGGTTGTCGACTGTGGCATGTACATAGGGATTTCCTCTGAGGTACCCTTGATATAGAACACTGAGGGCTTTGCTGTCCCATATCGGATTGGGGCAGGGCACCCAGAATGTTATCTACAGAGTTTCTCTGCTGGGGAATGGGCACTATCTGGCTGCGGAGAGTTTCTGCAACGGTGAGGCATGGTTTCTCAGCTCTGTTTAATTTAGTAACTGTAACTCATGTGAAGCAAGTTCTTTTCCCTTTTTTGTTTATTACTTTTTTTTCTTGACAGGGTCTTGTTATGTAGCCCAGGCTAGCCTGGACCTTATGACCTTCCTGTCTTAGCCTCCCAGAGACTTGGTTTACTCGCAGGTATCATCACACACAGCTTTGCTTATTCACTTTCTTTTTGTACTTCTCTTGCACTTTTTTTATATAATAGAAGTACATTTTAAAAATATCCAAATGCCTGAGCTGTGTCTTGCCGGAAGCCTGGAACATTCACAAATGTCCTTAAACACTTCAATATCCCCCCAGCAGTTGTAGGCATAATCATCCTACTGTTCCACGATTCTCTGTGTCCTTGGTGACAGGATGCGTCATGCACTCACTGTGAGCCAGGGGTTGGGCTGCTGTCAAAGAAGGGCAAGTCCATGCCTTGTGTCCCTGTCTCTCCCGGTAAGTGGCTCTGTAGGACTCAAGGCTGACGTCTATGTGTGCATTGTTGTCTTTGTATTTGAGATGCTGTAAGTCTGGTACCTCTGTTGACAACATAGCTTATTCACAATGTCTTAATCCATTCTCTGTTGTTATAATAGAATGTCCAAGGTACAGTAATTAATAAAAGAGAGAAGTTTATTTACCTCACAGTCCTGGAAGCTAGAAGGCCAAGACTGGTCACTGCATCTGGTAAAGGCCTTGTGTTGCATACTAACATGGTGGAAAAACAGGAGGGCAAGTGGGCATGAGTCCATGAGACAAAACACGGCCAGACTCACTTTGTAACAAGCTGATCTTGTGGCAACTAACCCAGTCCCAAGACAAAGGCATTCATCTCCCAATACTGCCACAGTGGCAGTCAACTTTCATCACAAGTTTCCATGGGGACAAAATCTATTCAAATCATTGTATACAACTTCCAAACTGAGGTAATGCCTCTTATTCTACAGGGTCTATCCAAGTGATGGATGTTGCTATAGCTATGGGGTCCCTTTTGCTATGGGATCCACTATAGCAGTGCTCACTATCACTATGGTGGTAGACTGTAGCTAGGACAGTTGCTATAGTATAGCAGGGGTCCCTAGAGCTAGTCCATGTAGCTGTGTATAGGGAGAGCAAATTATACTATAATATATACCATACAAGGAAATTTCTGGAAAATGAAGACCCTGCTAGTGGCCTGTGAAATAGCCTAAAACTAAATGAAAATAATTATTTGTTTCACCATCTAGGAAGAATCATCAGTAATTCTTTGGATATTATTTCTTAGTATTTGTGTCTGTTTTTAAAAAATGAGATCATGCTATCCTTTGTTTTTGTTTGCTTTTGATACAAGCTCTTGCTTCGTATTCATTATGTAGCCCAGGCTGGCCTTGAACTTCATATTCTTGTAGAGCAGATTGGTTCTACCTGTGTTCAGAGAAAACAAGTGGAGCTCAGAAGCCAAAGACAGATAAAGACCATGGCTCTGGCCTGAATAACTTCCATGATAGGCTTGTGTGGCTCCTGTTGATTCAGATTCGTGCAACTGGATGGACAGAAGGACTGCAGTGTGTGTGTGTGTGTGTGTGTGTGTGTGTGTGTGTGCTCATGTTTTTGTGGGTGTGTGCATGTGTGTGGAGACCAGTTGTCAATGTTGGTTGTCTTCCTCAATCACTCTCCACCTTATTTTTTGAGACAGGGTTTCTCACTGAACCTGGAGTTCATTATTTGGCTAGGCTAGCTAGCCAACATGCTCCAGGGATCCCTCTGTCTCCATCGCTCTAGTGCTGGAATTATAGGCATGCTGCCTGCTCCAGCACTTACATGGGTGTTGGGATCCAAGCTCTGGTCCTCATGTTTTGCACGACAAACACTTTACCAACTGAGCTCTCCAGCCCTGTGACTGTCTTTTTATTTGCAAGTTGTTCTGTGGGTATACAGGGTTACCTTTCCATAGGATTACTGTCATGGGGGTGGGGGGAGAAAGCTTATTGTTTTGTCACTATATTGGGACATTTTTCCCTCCAATCACTGGTGGTCAGGAACTAGTGGAAGCCCTGAGCTTTAGAATCTTGTGGGAGTGTCTGTCTGGATGTCATAGGCTGGGTGTGGTCTCTTTGCATTTACTGTAACCTATTAGTTCCTAGTTCAACACTAAACTAGATTGTGATGTTCACATTGCTGGGTATCTTTGTAGTCAAGCATTATAAGGGAGAAAGACTTGGGGACTTTCAGCTATATTCTGCTTTGAGATGAAAGGAAGAAAAGGTTGAATTACTCAGAGTCCTGACTCCAGGAAGCTAGTGACTCCACACAGCCACACAGGATGCCTGTGTGAATGCTTACCTTTACCCTTGATGATGACACTTCACTGGACTCCAAGCATTCGGTGCTGAAATGTCAATCCACTGACTCCTGTCCTCCATCCTGCTCGGTTTCCTCTGATAGCAATGATGGTGTCAAGCATGCTGGTACTCAGCCTGGCATGGTGAAGCATGCCTGTAGTTCTGTTGCTCTAGGGTTGGAGGCACAAAGATCATGAGTTTCAGCTCAGCCTGAGCTACGTAGTGAGACCTGCCTCAAAACAAAAGCAAGCAAAACAAAAATGCTATCGTTCCTTTTAAAAATATATAAATAGGCAATCAGGGATGTTTATAAAATGTTTTTAAATGGAGGACTGAGCTCCATGAGGTAACATAACAAACTTCATTTTCTTTCCCAAGACTGTTCAAAAATAGACTGTTTTTAGAGTAGCTTTAGGCCCACACCTCCACATACTATATCTTCCTTCACTATAGTGTAACATTTTCACACCCAGGAACCTAGACTGTTTGACTGGTGAAGGGAATGCCAGTGCTTCTTGCTCCCAACACCCTAGGGGAGTCTCTCCTGAGAACCCCTAGATCCTGAGAACACCATCTTCTTTCATCAGTGAGCATTAGGCCCCAGGGAGAGAATACTGGGAAGGATGAGCTCAGAACTAAGAACATTCTGGAATAATACCTGTTACTTATCAGGGATTGGCTTTCTGGGGAAGTGCATGCGTGTATGTGCCTGTGTGTGTGTGTGTGTGTGTGTGTGTGTGTGTGTGTGTGTGTGTGTGTGTATGTTTAGCCCTATGCATTTTTATCACGTTGATTAGTGTGAGCATCACCACAATCAGATGAGTGGTCACAAAGATCTCCTTCCTACCATCCATTTATAAGCAATGTTAACTCTCTCCCCACATTTCTCCCCTCCTCTTCCACCATTAATCTGTTCTACATCCCTGTGATATTTCAGAACTTTTTGAATGTGAAAATATTGGACATGGGTATATATGTTTGCATTTGTTTGTGTTCCAAGAACAACTCCAACTATAGTTTGGCATAGTTGTGCAACAGACACTTGGTGGTATAATTTGCAGTGAGGTTTGAATGCCTTTTGCTTCTCTTCCATCTGCCTGCTAGCCTGAACTCACTCCTTTATAAGGTGGCGATGCTAAATGGAGCTGCCCCATTGGATAGTGAACTAAACTTAAAGCCAGAGCCTGAAGAGTACTGTGGGTAACAGGTGTTTAGTACATAAATACAGTCATTTCAATAGGATGTCCTCCTAGAGGACTGAGCCTGCTGGTCTTGGGGTCAAGGAAGACACTAAGTGCTTTTGTCCTTTCCCCAGGTGATGGCGGTTATGGCAGCAGTGATGACCCTGGATCTGGTGGGTATTTGTAGCCTAAGGTTTCTGTTGGAAACACAAGGAAAAATAACTCTGTCCCTTTCAGAGTTGGCCTTCCCTGCCCTTTCCCTGAATGTTTCTGTGTTGGCTCATGGTTTCAGAGGTTTTGGCACATTGTCACTTCACCCTGATGCCTTTGGGGCTGTGGGGAGGTGAACCATCAGGAAAGAAGCCCGTGGTGGAGAAGGCTGCTCACCTCTTTGAAGCCTGGAAATAAGAGAGTTGACTTTTGTAGCAAAGCCCCTCCTCTGAAATCCACTCTAGTATGGATATATCCATCATTGAGGGTGGAGCCTCATGATCCACTTACCTCTCAAATGTCCTGCCTCTCCCCCTGCTGCATTAGGATCCAGGCCTTTAATTCATGAACTTTTGAGGGATATTCCACATCTAAACTACCATTGCCAATAGGGTGAGTAGAAACTCTGGATTTGGGGCCATCTCTCCTCAGGTCTTCCCATTCTTCCTTGTCCAGGCATGTCGGCAGAAACTGGCACCATCGCCGGTGTGGCCAGTGCCCTGGCCATGGCTCTGATCGGCGCTGTATCCAGCTACATCTCCTACCAGCAGAAGAAGTTCTGCTTCAGTATTCAACGTAAGTGCATATCTGCACGTGGAAAGGGGCCCAGGCAGCTTCTCACCCCTTCCATGGTCTACCAAAGACTAGCAGACTCTCTAGCAGGCACAGTTTTGTACATCCTTAGGGATAAATTTAGGCCAAACTGAAGAGTATGCTGGTCTGGAAGAAGAAATGGGGCCACACTATGTGATCTTGACTATCCTTGTGTCTTCGTTACTAGATGTCAGACTTCTATAGGGAACAAACCTCAGTGAAAATTGTGTGTTTTCTTTTTATAGAAAGGGAAGAAACCTGAGAGGTCCCCATGGCCTCAGATCTCACCGAAGGGGGCTTTGAGCCTGCAGAGGCCCAGGGTTACCAGCTCCTTTTACTGCTGATCAGAATACCATGGCCTCCCAGGGTCTCTTAGACGTGGCAGTAAGCACCATCAGTCCCTATATGATTCTGGCAGTGCCCCTTTCTGATCTTGCCCTCCTGAGAGGTCACTGTCTGGGTACCCTCTGCTCTTCCCCAAGTCAGATCATTTAAAATGTATGGAATCGTGTGGTGTTTTAAGGAGTAAGAATGAAAGAGAAATTTTTCATCCCTGCCCTTTGCTTTCTATAACTTGAGAAGACAGATTGCTTTTGTTGTAGGCTATAGCCACGAGTGGGGAATCTGTGGCAAATCGAATAGTACAAAAGGCCTCCAGTCTTTGAAACCTATTGATGTCCCATGGCAGGGAGCCTGTTGGAATGCTGGTGAGGAGAAACAAAGGGACCACATTTGTTTGTTTGAATACCACAGCATCCATGTGACATTGTAAGTAGAGTGTCTAGTTCAAGGCCAGTGAATTTGAGTTCAAGTGATGGCCCCTGGCTTACCCATAATTTTTTTCTTTGATGTGCTGTGAAGCTTAAGGCCATCTCCTTCAGTCTCCCTATGCCCTTCTCTGGGCCTCTGCTCTTTACTACACATGGAGCTGAGCTTCCCAGGAAACTAACGTGGCTCTTAGGGTACTTTGAGTGTGGGTATTGCTTAAGTCCCTAAATATTTCACCATCTGACAATCATATTGCCGTTTCTTTTGCTCTTGTAGAACATAGTTCATCAGTGATGCCACAGACAGGTACACAGGCCTTACACAGCATGCTGCAGGGGGCACCATTCACACCTCAGTGCACAGCCTATACAGCTGCTCATAGTTTCTGCCCATTGACCCACCTGGTTCCACAAGCTTGGCTGTAGGGTGGTTAGGAACATGGACATATGGGGATGGAAGCTAGATTGTTCTAACCCCTACCTGCCCCCTTCCCCAACTATAAAGCAAAGGAAGTTTTTAAAAATATTTTATCACTTTTATTTTATGTGTATGAATGTATTACCTGCCCCCTTCCCCAACCATAAAGCAAAGGAAGTTTTAAAAAATATTTTATTACTTTTATTTTATGTGTATGAATGTATTGCTTGCATGGTGTAAGTGCACCCATGTCTTGCAATGCCCACAGAGGTCTGTCGGATCCCCTGGAACTGGAGTTAGGGATGGTTGTTAGCTGCCTTGTGGTTGCTGGGAATCAAACCCGGGTCCTCTGTGAGAGCAGCCAGTGCTCCTAACCACTGAGCCAGCTCTCTAGCCCTACAAAGGAACTTTCAATCTGGTGAAAAACACGGGAGTTCCATGTGTTGATGGCTTGGATGAGGCCAAGGATGATCCTGAATCTGGTAGGATATTTGCATGGAGACCTTTGGGCACACACCAGGGGCCTGAGTTATTTATGGTATGGGGAGGTGGCTCTGTGTCATCCTCCTGGATTGTTCCAGGAGCAAGTAAATGGAGCAGTGGCCAGGCTCAGTCTCCACCCTCAAGCTTGCTACTGCCTTTGAAGAAAGAGGGAGCATTAGGGAGTTTCTACCCCAGAGGTCTACAGCTATCTTCCCACCCTACCGCCCCCACCTCACACCCGCCCCCCAGGAGGTGGGTAGAAGTGATTTGGGGATTCCAGGTCAAAGACTCTTCCATGTGGTTCTTGTGTGTGGCAGTTCTTGGGGCTGAAATCTCTCAATATTCTTATCTCAGCCGCTTCAGAGGGAAGGGAACAAGGTTCTAGCTAAGGGTATTTTGAGAAAACACCTCAGCTTGTTAGTTAGAGAAGGCAAGATTTTGAATAGGCATCTCCTGCCTCAAGATGACCTTGGGAAGAGATAAGAGGCCCCACTTGAGCCACCAGACAAAGTAAAGAAATAACTAATGTCATGCAGCAAATAGCTGTTTATTACTTTCAAGATAGTCCTGTGTGTAGTGATGTTTTTAGCCAGTTGTGAGTTGGTCTCAGGAGTGGCCAGAGGTGTGGTTCTATCTGCACATCTGCTGGAAGTCTTATTTGGCCAGAAGCACCACATGAGGCCCATTTGTGCCTTCATTTCCCCACCATTTCCCCTGCTGTGTGGTTGGGCAAGCCAGTGTGGGCTTGGGCCTTAGCAACGAAGGGGTTATAAGCACTTCAGACCAAAAACCCTTTTCTTTCCCTGCCACAATGTGGAAGCCAGGAGAGTCACCAGTACGGTCTAGCATGGGAGTGCAGCAGCCCTCCGTCCTCAGCTGTCCAGTCTTCCTGTATCTTTCAGGACAAAGAGCCACTGTCCGCGTGACTGTAAACAACCAAAACATGGTCTCTGAATCGAGTATAATGGCACACACCTGTAATCACAGCACTAGTGAGGCTGAGACAGGAGGGTTGCTGTGATTTCGAGGCCAGCCTGGGATATATATAGTGAGTTCCAGGCAAGCCTGCCTTAAAAACCGTCAAGAAACTTCTTTTCCTGCTTTGGAGGCCTGAAGTCCAAGAGCAAGCTGTCTGCAGGGCATTACTCCCTGCAGGCTCTGGAGGAGTTGCCGTCCTGATTCTCATGGCTTCCAGGGGATCCCGGTGTTCCTTGACTTGTGGCCACAGCACTTCAATGGCTGCCTCCACCCTAAGTCCAGAATGACGTCACTTTAAGATTCTTAATTATGTCAGCAATGACTCTTCTCCAAGAAGAGGTCACATTTACAGGTTTAAGGGACAAGGACACAAAGCTGATAGGGAGACCTGGCACACGTTTATGGGGCAGAGGGGGGACAAGCCTCCTCCCGTCAGTCAATGGCAAGGTGGCACAGGAAGGGAGGGAGACTGGGAGAGCTTGGGTGTAGCCCTCAGCCAGCCCACCTGCGTTGTGGACGGTATAACAGTTAGGAGGGCTCAGAAGTTGGACAAGCAGGCTAGGCAGGCTGACTTGCTTACATAGCGGGTGGGCGGAGCTTGGACTTCCCATCTTTTCTCTCACAGCTGCCCTCTGTGTCTGGGAGTCCTAGTCTTCATGAGCCACACCACATATACCTCCGGGTAATTATTGCCCCTCCTTGGCTAGGCTTTTGTCGTGTCCTCCCCCCGCCCTTCCAACCTGGGACATACTTCACCCTCTTCCAGGGGGACCTGTTTACAATGACCTGAACTTCCCCAAGCTCCCTGTGGACTTCAGAGTCACAGCCCAGGCCAGAACTTGGCAAAGTCCTGGTCATTTGGTTTCCCCTTGACCCCCACAGTCATCTTCCCTTCCTAAGTGCTCTGCACTTCCCAGGGTGCGGCCTCCACTGTTTCCTCCCGGTTTAGGGCTGGAATGTCCCCTCCCAAGAAGGTAGATTTCTCTCTGGCTAGACTGCGCCTGCACCAGGAGTGCTTCTGTGTGCTGAGGCCCCCTGCTGGCCTCATTCAAGCCTGTGGGCTTGCAGTTTCCATACCTGTCTGGCTTTCAGAAAGTAAACTCGCACCCTCCGTACTGTAAATTCTGGAGCTTGGTACATGGATGTGTACCTTTTCTGGTCCAGGATCAGAAAGGTCCCAAGGATGTTTGTAGTGGTAAATAACCTTGGCAGAAGCAGGGGTGAGATTTCCAATCCCTCCTGTTCGCCAAGCTGCAGCCTAGAGCCTCCAGCATATGGAGATCAGGAAAGGCAGATTTGGAAGCCCCAGAGAGGTGGCAGGTGGCTGCTGCAGAGGACCTGCCCCCACCTCTGTGGCCTCCAACCTCTGTTGCTACCAAAGGGTTGCCCGCTTTGGGAACTCTCAGCTTCGCTGCCTGCCCTCAGTGCCAAGGGTCAGTGAGTCTCACATAAAACCCAAGAGGTTTGTTGCCCGGAGCTGAGTTCTTACTCCAGGGTTCTAAGCTTCGTGTCTTGCCTTCAGATGCAGCAGAAGGTCAAGGTAACAACGTGCTTTGACTTCATGTTCCTAGTGCTTTGCCCTTAGACACCTCATTACCCATCCCATCCCCTCTCCCAGGCGCTCTTGCTCTCTCCCTGCTCTCTGCCTCACCTCACCCTGGCACTCACCAACTTGGCTGCAACCACAACCATCTTTAGCTTTTCCTGATATGTGTGCCACATAATCCTATCCGCAGGCTCAAGATGGTTAGAGTCAGGGTTGTCTGTGGGGTCAGGAGGGGGTCACTCAGACACTCACTGGTGAACATCTCTGAGGAGCAACTAAAGGAAGAAGGCCATCTCCTGCTCAACAAGTGCAGGCTGGGCAGTGGTCTGGAGGCCCAGGCCACATCTCCCAACCCCCACCCACTAGGCACTGAGACCATCATTGCCTGGCTTTGCATGGTAGCCAGCCACCCCCGCCAAAGACTACTGCCTGCATTTTTTCATGGGTCCAGCAGCCATGAGGGCAGGTCAGAGCCTGCAGCCTGAGATGGCAGAATGACTTGTGTCCAGTCCATTTTCCCTGCAGGCCCTGGGTTATCCAGAGAGGATACGGACTCTTAGGGAGCTGATCTAAGTCCTTGAATGATGATGGCCTTTGGCTAAACGAAAAGGATGCTTTGTAGAGTCTCCACATTGCTCTTGGGACTAATATGGGGAGAGTCCAGATCACAAACTCGACCAGAGCAGCTGTTGTTGGGCCCTGGGCCTTCCAAGTTTCAGTGGAGACAACAATCATTCCTGTTGCCAGGAGAAGCTAGTTGACTTCCCTATGCAGGTGCTGCTGGGAAGTCTGTGTTTTGGCATCTCCAGAGTGAGCCCCATGCAGCTATCTGTCTCTCCTTGCCCTGCATCCATCAGCCACTCCCACAGCTCCCTTTCCACCTCCCTGGCCTCTGGAACCTGTGTGGTCCCATGGATGGTGCTGAGCCCTGCCATCCAGTACCCTCTGCTGGATGGAGCTGTTGTCTTGATATGGTGGCAGTGACCCTTTGGGGATGGAGTGTTCGACCTTTGATGCATGATGCTGTTTATAAAGAAGGTGATGAGAACTCCTGGCAGCATGGTCCTAGGTGGCCAGTCTTCTTCCAGAAGATGTGCTGGTGGCCCAGGGGCAAGAGTCTGAGCCTGCCAGGCTTTACTGTCACGGAGCACTCAATCATGAGGGCTCCTTTGGTTCCTTTGAGCATCACTCACTTTGCCCTTGCTCTTTGCAGAGGGTCTCAATGCAGAGTATGTGAAGGGGGAGAACCTGGAAGCTGTTGTGTGTGAAGAACCCCAAGGTGAGGACTTCTCAATCATGGTCCCTGCTGAAGGGTCTTCTGGTCATTGGCTCCATCACTGAATAGTCCTGGGTTAGGCAGGCCCAGAAGTCAACTGGCCTCCCGGCTTCTTGAGAATAAGGACACTGGGATGAGAGCCAGGGCATCTGGGTGTCACAGTGATGACTTCTGGGTATTGCTCCTGCTCATCGTCAGCTCTTGAATCACCAGAGTGTGAACCCAGGACACTTCTGTTCTTTGTCAGAAGAAGCACATGCATTGCATTGCATCTAAACCTATAGCCTGTTTTTCTGTTTTATTTGTTTTTGAGTTGGGGTCTCAGGTAGCCCTGGCTGGCCTCAAACTCACTATGTAGCTGGGGGTAGCCTTAAATTCCTGATCCTCCTGCCTCTACCTCCTGAGTGCTGGGATTACAGGCATGTGCCACCACAGCTGGCTCTAGAGCTAGTCTTTTGATTAGAAAATGGCCAAAGACAAGAGGGCATTTGGTTAAAGGGCTGACCTTCCCTGGGGAAGAAATTAAAGACCACATATGGTAAGGCTTCTACTTAGAGTGGTCAATTGAGATGAAGACATACCTGTGCCCCCAGAATGCTGACGGGGACACAAGGCTTCATGGGGCAGAAGGAAAGCCCACTCCCCATCAGCCGAGCCTGTGGTGGCAGAAGCCATCATGAGAAGAGACCAGGGCTACAAGACAGCAGCTAGTGGAAGGAGCCTGAGGGCTCAGGAAGAACTTGGCTCTCCCTACTCCACAATGGAGAGTGAGGGTCTCGGGCCACTCTTTACACCTACCTGGTAGTTCAGCGCCAAATGCACAGAAATAGCTCAGATCCAAATGAAGAATCACAGATTCAATTAAGCGTTCTCTGTCACAATTTTTAGCCAGCACTGTGTGAGTACCTGTGGACCGAGTACTCTGTTGAATGCTTTAGAGCCAATAAGCATACATTTTCCAGGTGAAAGAATGGAGGCAGAGCTCTTTTGTGCAGTCTGTTTGACTTTCTCCTTTGCTCCCCTTGGCCCACCCAGAACTTTGCATCTGGGGTCCATGGCAGTCCCTACTGGGGCAGGGAGCAGGCCTGGGATGTGCAGGGCTGCCTACACATCACACAGGACTAAATTTCTTTCCACACAGGGACTTGTTTGTATCTTTGCTCCTCTTGGGCAGGGCAGAGCAGAGGCAAACCCCTCCTAACAGTCATCCTGTTTCCCTAGTGAAATATTCAACACAAGAAATACAGTCTGCAGAGCCACCACCATTGGAGCCGCCCCGGATCTGAGGCTGTTCAGTAGCAGGTGCACATGAAAGGTGCCACCACTTGTGACCCAGCTCCTGACTTTGTCTGCCTACCCAGCTGCCTCCCATGCCACTGGCTTCTTATTGTTCTCAGTTCTCTGGACAAGCTTTGGGTGTTCGTGAGTGTGGTTTCTATGCCCTGTCCTTCAGGGTAGGGTGTCTGCCCTGCCATGAGTCCTTTGAAGAGACTTGGTGCTGAGACTTGGTGCTCAGACTTGAGACCCAGTTCCAGCAGATGACCAGCACCAGCATCTAAAGCTGCTGGGTCATAGAGACAGCCTGCTCTGTGATTAGTGTGCGAGCTAGGAGGGAAGCCAAGGTGAGAGTGGCATAGGATGCTGGGGACAGTGCTGAATGAGAGCACTCCCAAGGTCCTGTGAGCCCCCTTACCTACGTGCTGCAGGGGCTTATTGTGGTAGGGATCTACCACTATGTAACCCCTGACAGTGGCCTCTAAGGCTGTAGGAGCTTATTGTGGTAGGGATCTGCCAGTACATAACCCCTGACAGTGGCCTCTAAGACGTATAAGGAAGGGGCCCAGCTAGCACCTAGGAGCCCCTGCAGGGAGCAAATCACACAGCACCAAGCTGCAACACAGACACACAGGCACATGACATGGAACACCCAGGCAGGTTTTTCTTCTCCTCCTCCCCCTCCCCCTCCTCCTCCTCCTCCTTCTTCTCTTCCTTCTCTTCCTCCTCCCCCTCCTCTTCCTCTTCCTCCTCCTCTTCCTCCTCCTCCTCCTCCTCCTCCTCCTCCTCCTCCTCTTTTCAGTTTCAGGCTTTTCATTGCTGAGCTTCCAGAAAGTTTGCACGGGTGGAGGCTCTTCAGTTACTTAAGTGCAAACATGCATCTCACCACAGTCCCACCCTGAGTTTAGGAATCTGGAGAAGTCAGAAGCTGTGAATTGCAGGCCTGATTCCCATCAGATTCCCTGGTGGCCCAGGTGTGGGCTCAGGCTGGCCTGGTGACAGGTCTTGGGAGTTGTTTGTGCATTGGAAATGAATTTGTATTGCTCACCCCTACCTTGTACATGATCTTATTTGAGTAGCCTGAGCTACAGACCCTGAGAATGAACATCAAAACCAGAAGCATGCTTCTTGTTTGATTAGAAATGTATGTGGGAGGGAAGGGCTAGGGAGGGGAGGGATGGGAGCGGGAAGGGATACTGGCTTAACTCTGTGGACTGTCACTGCCCTTGTAGTTCTGAAGTTGTCATCTGTCTGCTCTGGTGAAGAGAGCCCTGACCATGTTAGCCATAATAAATACAGGAAACCAAGAACTGAGGTCTCACCTGGACCAGAGCTGCCTGCTGCCACCAGGGCTGGCTTCCTAGAATGCTCTTTGGCCCCAGTGAGCTCTGCTGTAAACCATGTAGTCAACCTGAGCTAGAGTCTCAACTCCTGTGAACTTCGATAGTTTGCCATGTCAAAAGAAAGCACTTCTGAAAGCAGAATATGGCACTGGGCATGTGAGATCTGATTTACATACAGCTTCTCTGGATGGCATAATGGCCTCATATATTCCACAGGCTGTGAATTGGCTCCATCACATCTGCTGAGCTGGGATGAGGGAAATCCTACCTTAAGAAACCACTGAAATCTTATGCTGTCTAATGCATGCCTTGAGTGTGTGTTCGTTGTTTAAAGACTATTCATGGTGGAGGGATGGTAATGGTGCCATGTCTCTAGGCAACCTGGACACCCATTGCCAGTGTGTGCCTGTGGGCCCTGAGGTGTCTTCAGCTTCCCGTTTGGTCCCAGACAGCGTCTGTGGATCTGAAAGGGAGCCTGGAGCACTGGGGAAACGGCACTGGAAGGAAGAAATGTGGCCTCAGGAAGCTCCACTCGTTCTGCAGGAAGTTAACTAGCGAAGGAAGTGTTGCCTACAAGATGTGTCCTGTTTCCAGGACCTCCTAGCCTGCTGCCCGGATTGCTGTCAATTTTGCCAAGATTGTGTCTCTGCGACAAGGACATCAAGGGATGATGGCGCTACCCCCTGGCCAGTGCGAAGATAGAGGTGGCTTAAGCGGGGATTTTAGTATCTGTGGCCTGTTGACATGTAGATAAGGTCATTTCTGGGGGGCTGTCCACTTCACCTCTATGGTGAGGCCTATCTGATGGCAAAGCCCTTGAAGCCCACAGCCATGATGTAAAATAAACGCTCTCGTGTGAAACTTTTATGAGTAGCACTGGCTCCAGTGACAAGAGCTCTACTCTGCTCTCCC
This sequence comes from Nannospalax galili, assembly GCF_000622305.1. Taxonomy (NCBI): domain Eukaryota; kingdom Metazoa; phylum Chordata; class Mammalia; order Rodentia; family Spalacidae; genus Nannospalax; species Nannospalax galili. Next base: position 828,557 of record NW_008334861.1, on the reverse strand, counting down.
TTAGCTACCTCGGTGCCTTCTGCATAAAGCCCTTCTGCATAAAACGCATCACTCAGCCCGCAGGCGCTAGCTCCGAGTGGCTGGACAGGCCTAGGCGGGCCATCGGCCTCCTGTTCACACAGTCTCATCCCAGGGGCCGGGCTCCTCCTTCCCGCTGGCGTTTAACACTTGTTGGGGCATTGTGGTCTGCGTAAGTTTTGGGGCTGTCCTTGTAACTCTGCCCCCTTGAAGGCTCCTGAGTTGGCCGGCTTGGGCCAGTCCCAGGTGATAGAGGGGAGAAAGGGAATGAAGTAGAAGAGTCAGTTGCCAAGATTGGAACTCTATCTTGGCAGGAAGAACTTCTAAAAAGCTCAGCATTCACTGGTGGCTTAGTGTAGGGGTGACCCTCTGGTGGGGGACAGGCCCACTGCCTCAGCCACTTGGGTTGTGGTTATTACTAGTTCTCTGGAGACTGCCAGAATCCCTGTACATCGTTTTACATGCTTGTGTCCAAGTGTGAATTGTAAATGGTCTAGTATTTGCATTAAAAATGGAACCTAACAGATTGCTGTGTTGAGATGGTGAAGGTGTTTCTGTAAACTGATGCTGTCTCCTCTGTGATTGAGATGCTACCCTCACTTCTCTTCCCTAGCCAAAGGTGGTTGCTGCCCTTTAGAGTTCTTGCCGTTATCCCCTTCTGCAAACAGCTGGATGTCAGGGCTTCTGCGGGTGGCCCTCATGGTACAGGACCTGCACCATGATGTGTCTGACACCCTGAGTGACGAAGAGGAGGCGAGAGCAGAGCCTACTTTCCCACACTACAATTGCCTCCTTTGGGAAGATGGGCATCGGCTACACCACCCTGGTAGCCCTAGAGCCCACTGCTGTATCCTCCTGAAAGTGAGCTGGTGAGTGTGGCTTCTTGTTCTGTACAGTTGAAATGGAGGCCCCACACCTGTCACTTGTATCCTTATTTGGGAACAAGTCCCAGCTGTTCTTGTCAGTTCACAGCCTGAGCTGGGAATTGAGACAACAGCTGGACTCGCCAGCATGAGCAAGCACGGTTTTCAGAGGCCAGTTCCCCCCGACCCCCCTTTGGCTAAACTAGTCTTCTCGTGAAAGAGCACCAAACCCTCAAACTCAAGGCCACCATGTGACCCTCCTTCACAGAAGTCCTCTGCAGCACCTGTCTTTCTGCAGCCTTCTACTGTGGTGGCACTGCTGGGGCTACCTGTCTGCAAGTTGGGCCAACCAGACACCCTCTATGCCTACTACTGGGTTCTTTTACTGACTCAACCATGATTCCCATCGAGAGGATGAGGGAAGCCAGGCCCTTAATTAAAGAAGGGTGACACACAGGGCTGGTGTAATTTTGCATAGGTTTTCCTTGGAAATGTGCACAGTTCTGTAGACCAGCCTGAACCTAGGAGAGCACTGCCTTGACTTGGTTGTATCTAGGCCTTTTCCTGTGTCTTCATCTCCTCAAAGTTATAGACGGGGCCTTTCAGATTGGACAACCAGAGCACCTACTTGTTCCAGCCTAAACACTCAAGACTCATGATAAAATACGTTTATGATTTAGTAAGTCAAATCCCATCGGGCACTTTACACATATTAACTGTGGCTGGCACAGTGACCATGCCACACAGGGCACTTTATTCTCACTTATTTCCTCATGGGGAAAACTACTGAGATGGTTAAACGAAGGAGACAAGAAGACCAGGGAGAAAACGTATTACCGTTTTAATTACAGATTGAAATACAGTGCATCAGATGAGGCAAATACAACATTGTACCAGTTATTTAAGAACCGGAACCATAAAGGTTTTACATTCTAGTACTTAAATAAAACAAACAAAAGGGAATTGCTTAGATAAGAAAACTATACTTCCAAGTTGTTTTAGAAATAGTTCTGTGCTAGAAACATATAAAGGGAAATATTTTTGTGCTTTAAAATCCAATGGGAATTTCTGGGGTGCTGCACACACAGACACGCCCCCTAGCTGAGGGAACATGTGGCCTAATCAGGAACCAGCTCCTTACTCCAGCAGCCATCTGCATCAGGCTAGCTGACCTCATCAAGAAGAAGCCCTCGTGACTTATCTGGTTCTGTCAAAAGCATCATCGAGTCCACACTACATTTCATGGTCCTAGTGTAGTTGGGGAATTAAATGGTGTTCTAGGGGAAAATTGGGAAATGTCCCTATTTTTAAAAAGTATATGAAGGAATAATATTGTGGATTGTTGTTTTCTTTTGGTATTGTTTTAGAGATAGGGTTCCAGTATGTAACCAAAGTTGGTCTTCAGCTCAAAGTAGTCCTCCTGTCTCAGACTTAAGTTCACAACCATGCATGGCAGTTTATCCATTCGTAAAGAGAGATTTGGGTATATTAGGAACATAAAAGCTAGTATCAATTAAACTATGATTTTTAAAACACATCCTCCAGATGATAAAAATGGAGAGTTGATCTTAACTTATCAAACTTCCTTAAATAAGCGTCTGTAATACCTTATGGTCAGGTAATTTTCTGTAAGAATCAGAAAGTTCCAAGTTGAAAAATCATCTATTTTCTATGTGTAGAAAACACTTTAAGAATATATTTTTAAAACTGAGGTCAACATGTAGAACTGTGCATGGAATGCAGTGATTTGACACTGACCAAGGATACATCTGCACTGGGGCTGACCCTGTGAGTCTGGACACATTTCGAGTCTAAAGGCAAGCTTGCTTCTTGCCTCAGGTAGGAGCCGGGTGATGTGCAGAAATGGGCATGGGGAGGGGTGCTGGCACTTTGCACAGAGGAGTTGACTGGAAATTCATTCCTGCAAGGACTGGTGGAGTCGTAGAGCTCAAAGTTGTTAAGGTGCAAAAATACAGAGAGCGGCCTGGGCGTCAAGGCTGGCTGAGAAAGGAAAAGCAAGGGAAGTGCGTGCTATGGTTTCCAAACTGAAGCGACAGCACATTGGTTGCTTTAAAGTATGGATAGGCAGCCATGTGAATAAACTGAAGAAAAGATTTTGGTACAGGAGAACATTCTGTCCAGGCACCCAGTAAGTAAAAGCAGACTTGTTCTGACACAACGTCTGGCATCTGTAAGCAGGCGGTAGGATGCAATGGCAGATGGCTGAGCACAATTCACAGGCCTTGCTCCTTCCTGGAGCTGTTACAGAGGGAGGCCAGCACCTGTGCAGAGCTGCCTGGGTCCCCAGTTTCCCTGCAGCAAGGGTAGAGGACCGAGTATGTGTTGTGCTACATCCTGAAGGAACCCGCTGCTACCGCTACCAGTGGACTGTGCAGCCTCAAAGGGCAAGTATCAGACATAGAGGACTGAGATGACATGTCCAAAATCTTATTTCAAATGTACCACACAAAAGTTACCATGACTTTTCTTGGGAAAATTTTCTCACAGTACAGTTCAGCAGATACCTCCTGAGGTGGCTACTCTAAACAATAAAAAAGGACATAGGAAAATAAAGGCATGTTTCTTTTTTAAAAAATACCTTGTATGTACACAGCAGTAATTGGTCCAGGAGGACCCCTTGCATGAAGACAGCTGGAGAACAGGTGGCAATGGCCTGTTCGCCACTTGAACATTTCCTTGAAGAACAGTTTTGAAATTGTGCCAAAGGGCTGAGAAACCAGGTGCCCGGCGTGTGGTCTGTAAGTGAATCGCTTGTGAATGGGTTGTTTCTAGTGAAGAAACGATTTAGAAAGAAATGGTGTGAGATTTTTGACCTGAACTACTGCATTGGGTTCACTTTAGTTTCTCCCAAGCTACCTGGACAGGAGGAAGATGGATCACAGTGGGTGTGACAGGTGGCTCCCCTGTGAGTCTGCCCTCAGGAGGGTCACGGGCTGGTCACACACACACACACACACACACACACACACACACACACACACACACACACACACAGCGAGCGTTGAGACAGGGATATCTGACACATACACACACACACGACACCTGCGCACTACTCTAAGCTAATCGCTTGTGAATGGGTTGTTTCTAGTGAAGAAACGATTTAGAAAGAAATGGTGTGAGATTTTTGACCTGAACTACTGCATTGGGTTCACTTTAGTTTCTCCCAAGCTACCTGGACAGGAGGAAGATGGATCACAGTGGGTGTGACAGGTGGCTCCCCTGTGAGTCTGCCCTCAGGAGGGTCACGGGCTGGTCACACACACACACACACACACACACACACACACACACACAAAGAGCACTTGCTGACAGTGGTAACTGTCACCTAGCCACACAAACGGTCCCTGGGCCTAATCCTAAGAGATAAGATGACAAGCTACAGCCATACAGCAATGGCTGGGTCCCTGAACTGCTGGGAGACAGTGGAGCAGCAGCATGGCCCAAGACACTGGCCTTGCCCATCAGACTGAGGTGTGCACAGGAGTGGCCAAGTGGGTAGGTGATGAGCCCCTCTCAGAAGATGATGAGATGGCCCGTGTGGCCACCTCCCGCTGCAGATCCTCCACCCGCTTCTGTAGCTCAGCCCTGACAGCTAGCAGCTCCTTGAGATTCTGGTGAATTGGCATCTAGCAGTGGAGAGAGAAAAGGCTGTCAGCACACTACTGTTGGAGCACTGTTCATTGTTAATACAACATTTCAACATCTAGGTTCTTAGCTTCGGAATCCTTTCAGTATCCAATGCCTATGCACCAGAGGCTCCTGAACTGTTGGCTAACCTCACCAAGTGTATACTGATCCTGCCTCCACAAGCCAGGAGCTTTAGCGGGTATCCAGCTGTCTTGCAGCTCTTGGGGACAAGCTAGGCATGAAAAGGCACTGGAGCACATAGGCCATCCTTGCCCTCCACTCTATACCCAGCTCTCAGAGAAAACACACAGGCCCAGGTATAATCACAAGTCAACCAAGGCTTTCAAGTGCAGACTCAGAGCCAAGCAGCTTTTAGACGAGTCAGAAATGCAATTAGCTGCTTCCTGGCTGCAAACTAAGCAGTGTTCGCACACAGACCCCAGATCCATTTTCATTAATAGCTCCACTCACCGAAAACACTTCTGTTAAGTCAGCACTAGTACAGCTCTGACCTCTTGTGTTTTCATCAACCGGAGCAGGAGCTGGCAGAACCCCTGGACAGGTGGTGCTGGGGGGTAGCTGCCCCAAGACCAGTTCTCCGCATCCCACTTAGCACTTCTGCACTGCTTCACCCACCAATGGGGGACACAACAAAGAGATGAGAGGATCCCACTATTTTATGTTCCTAATACCTAGCTCTCTAAGCTAACAAGATGTCCTCAGCATCTACTAAAAGCCTAGAGATCTAAGACCCAGCTTTTCCTTTATGGATTTCTCAGGCTGGGGGCAAGGTTGAGGGGTTGAAGAAGGCATGAGGTGGGGTCTAGGGAGCCTCACCTCTCCCATACACTGAGCATACAGCAGCTACAAGCTTGATCCTAAGCGTTGGGGAGACTGACTCACTGCATAACACCCTCCAGTGGCTAGCTACTCGGGCCTGACATTCTGACTTCAGCTTCCAGGCCCCACCCAGGTTGCCTCTCCAGCCCACCTCTCACCAAGTCCTGTCTCTGTTCCCTCAAACATTTGAAACTGTACCATCCTGGGTGTACTAGTGATCAGTCCTCATGGAAGGATAAGGAAGACCTAGCAAGAGTGACAGGAGGAGAAAGGCTGAGGAAAGGCGGCCAGGAGCTCTCAACACAACAGGGGCCGTGAAAATAAATGCTCCATTTTGTCAGGCCACAGGAAGCAGGGAGGGACAGCAATTTCACTAACTCATAGCCAGGGCTGGTCCAGAGGCTGCTGTGTGGTGGGGAAATGCCCCACTCTTACCCTTAAGATCTATTCGGTATTTTTCACACCTATGGAATCATTTTCACAAGCAGGCATGCTTTGCAATTAAGCTTCCATTATTAGCCTACATGTGACCTTGGGAATGGGGCAGGAGACCCACAGCTGCTCAAAGGAGCTGCTGTCACTTTGCATCTTCATGGAGATTTTGTACAGTTTTCTCATATTTCAGTATATCTGCAAGAATGCAAAGGCATGTTTAAAGGAATAGAAAACCGTGAGACTTAATAAAGACAGGGTAGTTCTGTTAAGAGGAAATTCTCAGGAAAAGGTCAATCATGTGTGCCCCTTGGGTGCTAGCATGTGTGAGATAAGACGAAGGACCCGAATGAAAGAGGTAGCCCACTTGCCACTTGCCACAGTTGTCCTCTGATGGATGCTGACATGGAGGCCCCCAGTAGACAATCTTGCTACCTCCTTGTCTTGACCTCACTGAAGTCCCATACCATGTGCCTGTATATTTCCCTGCCACAGTGTTCACTGTACCCAACTTCCCATCTGCCTGAAAACTGCCAGAGGAGGAACAGTCTTTCTAGACTACACAGCTGACCTGTCATACAGTCAACCACTTGTCCTCTAGTATTTGCTGTTACTCAGGTTCAGCCTGCTCCCCAACATGCTGTATGCTCAACACTTGAGATGTTATGTTTGCTTTATTTAGGGAAAAGGCTGTGATGCATGGACATCTTTCTCAGTTCTCCCTTTGGTACAGAGCTGTGTAGGGAGAACGTAGAAATCACCACTTGCCACCTGCCCAGCACTAAGCCACAGTGCTGGGTACTGCTTGCTACAGATTCATGCCATGCTTGTGTGCTCCCATGAGAGGCATTCTATAACAACATGCACCCAACAGCTAGATCCTGGGTGAGTTATGGCTTCTCTCTGACATTTCCTTTCACTTGGTGTTGTGGGATTGCCTAAGCATTAAATGAACTCATGTGTGTGCTCAGTGGCACATAATAGGTAGAAGGCAGCAGCTATGCTATGACTTCTGAGATTGCCGTCATCCTACCTGAAGCCCACTTTGCTTACCTGTGTAGGACCCTGCCTACATTTAGAACAGATTCTCATGTAGGCTGTATGTTTTATGAACACCTTGATCCCTGACCTCCAAAATGTGCAGTGAAGATGTGTGGCTAAGCATGAGCAGGGGGAGTTTATGCAGCCATGAGGATGTTTTTGCTACCCGCCTTTACTACCCTCACCTCTCCCAGTCCTATTCCTCCAAGTCTGCAATGTGCTGAGCATAGGATATGGGCAGAGGGCAGCTCCTGACGTCCTTGAAAAGCCACCCAGTTTCTAGAAGGCACTGACTGGGTATTACCCTAATGTGAAAGACATTCTACCACATACCTAGCCCTGAGTCACCAAGATAACTATAAATAATATAAAGTGCTCAGCTCCAGCCCGCCCTTCTTGTCCTCAGTCAAGTGCCTAAGTACGGAAGAAATTCACAGCAGGAAGAAGCTGCTAGAAAGGGGGTGCAATCTTTGGCTCCTGAGCCACATGTGGAATCCGGGTGGGAGGAAGGGGAGAACATGACAAGTAAAGGGGGGCTATTACAGATGTGGAAGGAAGAAAGGGGACAGGATTAGCAAAATACACAATGGCAGGTGAATACAAAGTATAGTATGTGTATGTATGGAAATGTCATGATGAAATCTCTGTATGTACAATCATATAACATGTGCTAATAACATTAAAATAAATTTTTGATAAAGCCAATTTTACTGACTGGAAAAGAGATGCTCATGAGACCATGGCATAACATGCTACCAGAAAGCTGCTAGGATCAGAAAGTTAAGTAGATATAGAGGCTGGCTCTCAGTGCTAGAGCTAATTCAGAGTGGAGAGGAAGAAAGCAGTTCTGATGTAGCAGTGTGGAACAAATGAAATTCAACAGGAAAACATCAAACTATCCAGGAGGAGACCAACCCATGTCTCCCAGAGCTAACAGCTGTACCTACAAGTGAGTTCAATATCCAGGCATGGGAGGGTTAGTAAAATGATGACAACATCTAGAGTTCCAGTGCTGGAAAATGAAGGGAAAATGAACAATTTGGACTTTGCCCTGGTTACTGGGGCTTAGGAATGAAATGGAGATTGAGAAGACACCAGGTGAGGAGGATGGATAAAAAGGATGGTAGAAGGAAAGGCATGTTTCCATATTCTTGGCTGATGGAAGTATCTGCCTGATGGTAGCAGGGATGTTAAACAATCCCTGGCAAAATGGTCCTGATGGCTGCTCCTGATGGCTGCTCATTAAACCACCAGTGTGTTAAATGTAAGAAAAGAGAAAAATCTCAGCAGAAAGCTTTTGTGTCCACATAGGTGAAGGCTGCCTCCATCTGACTTCTCTCTAGACCTAAACCTGACCAGGCCTGGTTACTGTGTGAGGGAGATTGGGGGTGGGGAGCAAGGCTGGGTCAAATCCTGGTATAGCTGGTCAGAGGAGCACCCCATGAACCCTAACTGGTGGTACCTGACCTGCAGCCAGAGCTCAGTCACCAAACAGAACAGCCTTGGGTACAGGCTTGCTTAACTGGCTTCTGCTGTACACTGTGCTGTTGTTTTAATCTCAAAAAAAAGTTACTGTGGCAGGGTGTGGAACTTTACCCCTTCTTCAAGGGGCATTTGGTCTGCAACTTATCACAGATCTTCTTCCTGTTGTTTTATAAAGAACCTCAAAGCACTGTGCACAGCCTTTCAGCATCTTCACGTGTACAATAGCTAAAGGAGGTACTGTGCCACCCAGAACACCTCCAATCAACTTAGGAGTCTCAGAGCCAAACATAGTAAGAGATGATACCTTGTACACCTTCAGTGGAAGGCAGGTATGTGAGTTTGAACTCTAACCCAGAAAATGGTATCAGGGTTGGTATGTGGGAGGAAGCATCTGGAACATGAAGATAGAAGATACAAAATATAGAGCCTTGACTGCTGAGGACAGCAGGCCTTTAACACGTTAACACCTACTATGCACATATTTTTATAACACCATCTTCACTTGGAAGAAAAACATACTCTTATGAAAAGAAAAACAAAAAGATACCTGTGGCCTCATCCGTGGATTCCATCGTACATAATAGTTTACCCATAATTCCAAGTGACTCATACTAGCAACAGGGTATAACACGTGATTTTCATAATTCACAAAGAAGGGATTTGAAAATTCATCTAGTTGGCTATTGATATAAGACCATAAAGATATAGTCTTTGTATATATATCCTGAAAAACAAAAAAGGAGTACATTGAAATAAACTCTTCTCCACAGCCTTAAGAATTAGTATTTCATAAAGAAAAATTAAGTGAATTCAAACACTAAAAAAAAATGCATGCCAATTTACCAAACACTGATGCTAGGGATGACATGAAAAAATGCAGTGTTTTCTGTCCTAGAAAAACACGCTGAAGTTAGGCAGTATCTGGCAACTGTATCTGTGAGAAGGTGAAAGAAGAACTTTCTAGCATCTACATGATGAATGGGCCGATCAACAAGAAATACAAGTTTCCTTCTAGATTAAGATTTACTTTTGTTGAGTCTTGGTATTGAGGAATGTGGGTGGAATTTACAGTTATTTGCAATAGAAAGCCATGACTATCTGCAGAAAAAACACACCATGCTGGCAGGATGGAGAAGCTTCATACAGAAGTATGTTCCATTAGCTTCTAGTTCCCTCTCAATTTTCCAGTAAACACTGTTTACAAATGCTGGAACATTTTGTATTGCTCATCTGAAAAAAAGATCCCACCCAAATTTGTGAGTGCAGTGGAGCAGACAAACCTTAAAAAATGGATTAAAAGGTGAAAAGGTCAAATGTTGCCCGTGGGACTGCTTATTTCCCATGAGCTATATTTTCCCAGGAAATATAGATCCATGCAACTCTCATAATATTTTGTAAATGTGTTTAGGAATGTATTTATAAAAAAGAAAGAGCATCAATAAGTCCAAGTACCCAGAATAGCCAAAGTAATCTTGAAAAAAGAAGATGTAGGCAGTCTCGCACTACTCATTTTCAAAACTTACTATGTTATTGTAATCAGTACCAGTGTTGCTAGTATAAAGATATACACATAGATCAACTGAATAGAGTTGTGAAATTAACTCTCACATTTACAGTCAACTGACTTTTCCATAAGAATGATAAGACAATTCAATTGTGGAAAAGAAGTCTTTCCAACAAATAGTGCTGGGACAGCTAGACGGGCAACCCAAAAGAATGGAGTTGAACCTCACATTATACACAAATAGCAACTCATAATGAATCACAGAACTAAATGTAAGCGCTACAACTGTAACATTCTCAAAAGAAAAAAAAATCAATTGAGCAATGATGTTTTTAGCTATGATATCAAACATACAAGGAACAAAAAAGAAAAATAAATTGGAGTTCATCAAAATGAAAAACTTTTGTGCTTCAAAGGACTCTATCAAGATAGTGAAAAAGCCCACAGAATGAGAGAAGTCTGCAAAATACATAAAAGTGACTCGCTTGTAAAAAGTGTATAAAGAAGTCTGACAACTCAGGAATAAAAAAGACATAACCCGACTGAAAACTGGGCAAAAGATTGAATAGACATTTTCCACATATAAATGCCATATAAGCACATGAAAAGATGTCCAACATCATTTGTTAGGGAAATGTAAACAAAAACTAAATCACACAAAATAAGACAAATAAGGTTGGGCATGGTAGTTCATGCCTTTAATGCCAATACTTTCGAGGCAGTCAGGCAGATCTCTGGGAGCTTAAGGTCAACCTGTTCTACATGGACAGTTCCAGGCCAGCCAGGGCTACATTGTGAGATCCTGCCTCTCAACAAACAAACAAACAAAAATTGTAATAGAGGACATGAAGTTGTGGGTGTGGTAGGGTAAGGTGGAGGTGGAGGGGATCTAAACAAAATCATTATACACTATATGAAATTCCCAAATCAGTAAAAGTATAAAAAATAAAAAATAAATGGTATCACATCCACTGGGATGATTATTTTTGAAAAAATATAAGTGGTGTTTAATTTTTTGAGTTCATTATATATCCCAGGTATTAATTCAATGAGATGTGTAGTTGACAGAGAATTTGTGCTATGTGCTTTAGTGTTAGGAACATGTTTTCATATTCTAAACAAAATTCATTAAACACCAGAAAGTATAAAGAAAATAAAACTCATATTTCATATATATATAAGTGTAAGTTTTGGCAAATTTGGAGAAACTGAAACCCAGAGACACTGTTGGTAAGAATGTAAAATGAGGGAGGGGCAGAGGAGAAGTTGGGGGGCCTGGGAGGGATGGAAATAATGCAAATACAATACTAATGTATGACATTCTAAAAACTAAAATATATTTTTAAAAGAATGGAAACTAGTACAACTGCTTTGGAAAATAATTTGGCAGTCCCGCAAAAGGTTAAACACAGAGTTACTACATGGTCCAGCAACTCCGTTCCTAGGACACACCTGAGAGAAAGGCGAGCAGAGAAATGGCATTTGCATTTTTTTGCATATCAATGTTTAAAACATTATTCAAAAGGAAAAAACTGTTGCAAGTTCTACCAACCAATGGAAACACAAACTGTTCTGTTCACACAAATGGATGTTTGGCCATAAAGAAGAATGAAATAGTGGCACGTGGATAGAGCTTGCAATGTTATTCTAGGTAAAGCAGGTCACTCACAAATATTTACCTATTCTATGATGCAATTTATATGAAATATCCAGAATAGACAGATTACAGCTTTCCACAGGCCACAGAAATGTGGGCTAAATGCTAATGGGTTTGGAGTTTCTCAGGGGGGCGTGTTGCTAAAATATTTATGAAATTAGGCATCAGTGATTGTACTAGACTTTAGATGAGTACATTGCATGGTATGTAAAATTATGTCAATAGAGGTTTTAAATGAAGAATACATTTTGCACTCTGGCCCTACAAAACTAAGTAAAAAATAGTTGATGAACTTCATTCTTCTGCTGTTGTGGTTTGTGTTTTGTTTAAAACACCTTTATTGGGATATAATTTACATGTCATAAAAGTTAAAGTTACTGGTTTTTGTTTTTGTTTTTGTTTTAATTAAGAAGTTAACAGGGCCGGGCATCATAGTGGCACACACCTTTAATCCCAGCACTCAGGAGGCAGAGGCAAGTAGATCTCTGTGAATTCGAGGCCAACCTGCTCTACATAGCCCAGGCCAGCTGGGGCTACAGGGAGACCCTGTCTCAAAAAGACCGGAAAAAAAAAAAAAAAGACGTTAACATGGTTATGGGGTTATAGATTTTGTCTGATTCTTTAGAGAGCTGTGGGCTTTTTGGGTCCCTGCCTCTAAATGTAAAAGGCATGTATTAGACAGATGTGCTTGGACTGCTAGATCCTGGGGCTGGGAGGGGAGGTCTGTGGGGCAAGTGTCCCACTACCCTGCACCGTTTACAGATAGCAGCAGGGCCAGGGGCCAAGTCCTCATTCCTTCTAGTGCCCAAGCAACATGGGAAGTAAAATATACTTACCCCTTTGACTCGCTGCTGTTCACAGTTGCATAAAAAAGTCCCAAAGAGACAGCTATAGAGGTGATCCAAAATTGTAATCAAGAATAGTTCATTAAACTCAAATGCTGAAGGAAACTTAAATGGAGAGAAAAAATAAAGTTTAGTCTTAAAGTCTGATTTACAAAGTAATACCACTTATTGTGAGGGACTGCTAAACTACAATATAGAATGATAGATTAAAAGGCAAATAGCTAGGCTGGGCCTTTAATGTCAGCACTCAGGAGACGCAGGTTGATCTCTGTGAGTTTGAGGCTAGTCTGGTCTACATAGTGAGTTCTGAGCCAGCCAGGGCTACATAGTGAGAGCCTGTCTGAAAAAAAAAATACAAAACAAAACTCATCCAAGAACTAAATAAACAAATAAAACAGGCAAATTTAACTATTGAGAATTTCAAGTCCAAACTGATCTGGTAAAAAATTTAGGTAGACCAGGCCTCATGGTGCACACCTTAAATCCCAGCACTTGGAAGCCAGAGTCAGAGAAATCTCTGTGAGTCCAGCCTGGCCTACGTAGTGAGTTGTAGGCCAGCCAGGGCTATAATGAGACCCCATCTCAAACAAACAAAACATTAGATAGTTTCCAGTTCATACATGGTAGAACAGAGCCCAGATTTACCCTTCTGCCAGAAATAACTAGAAAGCTAGATAAAACATAGGAAACAAACGCTTTTAGACACTGGCAGCAGAAGTGTGACCCCAGAGAGAAGAGAAGTCAACGAGGAGAGCAGTTATTGAAGTTGCTTTCCACCTGGGGGCACACAAACTGAGGAAGAAATATCCAAAGTGACTCAAGAAGAGAACATCTGAAGAGCTCTGCATACATGAAGAGATGGTACCTACTTCCAAACTTTTCCACAGTACAACCCCAGGAATCTTTAAATCCTTACCAATGTGAAGCAATCTGCACTTAGTAGAACATAAAAAGGGAAATACTACATGAAATGTGGGGTTTATCCTAGGAATGCAAGGCTGGCTTAATACTGAAAATAATGCTACAAAATCAATTACTATAATTAATCATATTAACAAGGTAAGGAAGAAAAACCACAGGGCCACTTCAGTTGTCTTAGGTAATGTATAATGTGCTTTTGCAGAATTTCAGTGAAGATTATTAGCAATGCCAACAGGTTCCAGCCAGTAATTGCCATTTGGTAGTCATGAGACATCTGGAAATGATAATGATCCCCACAGGGGGCATGTACTGTGTCTACCACGTGACAGAATGCTAATTTAAAACAGTCAAATACTCCCTACTGAAGGAAGGAAAGACAGATGGAACAAAACCGAACACAAGTACCTAGCATATTTGCATTAGGTCAGTTCACATTAGAGACCTGTTCTTAGGCTGAGGGTGTAGTTCAGTTATGAAACACTTGCCCAAAATGTGCAAGGTACCAGGTTCGATCCCTAGCACCACAGAAACCAAACAAATACCACTCTAGTCAGAGTGATGTTTGCATACTACCGTGCCTAATCCTGACATTTAGAGTGACAATCAGGATCACTGCTACATGGGTTTAATTTTAAGCTTAGCCTTACTACTTACTAGACTACCAACAGGCTTTGTGTTACAAAAAACCCCAAAAAACAAAAAACAAAAAGTCAATCTAGAGCTATGAGAGTATCTCCTGAAAACTGTGGTTTTCCTCACCAAGCTATTACATTAGCTGATTTAGGGATTAAGGACAGCTATCCAGGATAAAGATTTACCTCTCTCTGCTTCTTACAGATTGTGCTCACAGAAACACACAACTCTAAGGAGCATGAATGGAATATTACTTCTTCAGAAATGTCTGGAAATTTGAGTGTTGTTACTAGCACTCTGGTAAGGCTAAACAAACTGAATCAGCAATATGATGTCTCTGGCTCAATGATTAAGCTTCCAGTCTTCTGGGTATTTTTCTATGCAACTTAGTCATTCCTTATTCATAAATTATCAGGGCTGCAGAATGTATTGAGCAAATATATAACATTGATGAATACTGAAGCTTTATTAAAATGGAAGGTCTAGGGTTTTATATATTTTATTTTCAAATGTTTAAGAGTAAACATTTACTAACAATATAGCAAATTACTGACATAATTTTAGGCCATATGAGTGCTATGGATTGTGTCCCCACAAAATTCATATCTTGAAATTTAACCCCCAAGGTGATGGTATTATGAAGTGGGAAGTAATTAAATTTAGTCACGATGATGGAGACCTCATCACTGGAATTCATTCCCTTATTATTGTCCTTCTGCCATGTGAGGTTCCAGTGAGAACAAGGCCATCTATGAACCAAGAAACAGGCCTTTCCCAGGCACAGATGCCAGCACCTTGATCTTGGGCTTCCTAACCAGTAGAGCAAGGAAAAATTCTTCTGTTTATAAGTCACTCAGTGTATGGCATTTTGTCCTAGCAGCCTGACTGGAGTGAGACACTGAGCATTCATACCTATTCCATGAGCCTGGATTCATGAGCTCGGGTGGGTGTGTTTTAGTGCCAGTAACTACAAGTGAGTGCCAGGTGTGGGAGGGTAAAGTAGACAAGTCTTGGTATAAGTCCAATAGTACTCTTTGAAACTAGAAAACCAGGCTCTATGTATGCAGATCGGGTGGTTCGGTCAAGATGGCAGTTCTAGCTCAAAGAGTACTGGCAGTATTCAATTCAGAAAGCAGTTCATCAGGGGAAGGATCAGAGTTAGGGTAATACAAATAGAAGATTATGTTGGTGCAAACTAGTTTGTTTTGCTGTATTCATATGAAAGACTACTTACTTATCTAAAATGTACAGTCTCAAAAAATCCATCACAATGTTCCCAAGAGGAACAAAAGTATCACTGGCTATCCATTAAAAGATTCTTTTAAACTAAAGATATTATATAAAGTCTCTAAGATGGCTAAACATTCTCTCAACCATTTTTCCTAGTTTCTTTTATAATAGTATGTTTACATATAGAATAGTTCATTGTACTCCTGACTTTGCACTGATTTAACTTGATTTAGCAATAGGCAAACTAAAATTAAGCTAATTTAAATTAACTAAAATTTTATTATATAGAAACATATTCTACTAACCTGTTAATTCAACAATCACTTATTGACTGATAGCTACAGACTGACCATTGATCTCTCCTCATGTGTTCATATTATTTGAAGGGGAATTATGCACACATTTCATGAACAAAATGACAGTGTTGTGAGAGGCACCTAAACTATTCTACCCAAACCCCTTGTTTTCTTTCTTAAAATCCAATAAGCAGTGCAAATATAACAGAGTAGACATGGAAATAAGCACTCAATAGTGAGAAGAAAAGGAAATCAGTTTGAAGGGTGCACACACGCATGTGTGTAAGCATGCACTCAGAGGTGTTTGATAGAAATGAGGCAGTTCATATCCACAAAATGGTTTTTATCCCATTAGAGGCATCAGAATTATGTTTTTGCCTTTAACTTTTAATGGCAATTTTTTTAAGTGCTTCATGCTTTTCTTGATCTGAATGTAACAATCTTTGACTTTGTCATAGGTTCAGCAACAGTACAAATAGCAACAAATGTACAGTACCATCAAAAATGGGCCTACCCAGCCTCCAGCCTTCTCAGCCCATGTGTGCTGTTGCCCTTCATTTGGGCATGTCCCTGAGACCATCCCTCCTCTCACTCATGACCATTTTTAATTCTCTGTGACATGGAACTCAGATAACATAAAGACCCCATTCAGCATGCTGACGTTAGTTAAGAGTCAGTTCCACGTGAGGGCCCATGTTTCTTGGTTTTGGAGATAGGCCTGCCTCTATTTTCCAGACCCTTACCACACTGTAGTCTGCGAACCCAGAGCATCACCTTATCGAAGATAGCACTGTAAGCTTTAGCACATATTCACTGACTTAGATTCTAGTATTTCAATAAGAACCCAGGGCACTTGTATGCTGGCTCAAGTTCCAGAAAAGCTGGTCTAGCACAGTACTCTCAAACATCAGAATCCCTTGGAGTGTTTGACATCTCCAGAATGGTGGGCCTTGAGCATCAGCAGGTTTGTGGAGGGTATGAAAGCTGGTCTGGCTACCAAGTTCTCAGGGGATGCTGCTGGGGAATCAGAGTCCTCACAAGATGGAGAGGACAGCAGAGGTAGCGTGGCTGTGCTCAACATCCTCTCTGCTCCAGCACACATTCCCACCAGCAGGAGCAGTTGACAGTGAGCAAACAGGGCTGAGGGGACAAATGTCCTCTGAAAAGGCTTGAGGTTGACTTGAGAAGGCATCCAGGAGCATCAAGCAAGAACACCAAGTGTGTTAGAGGAGGTCCTGCAGATGCACAGGAGGGAGAGGAAGCAAGCTCTGGTTCTCAGGCTCCAACTTACTCTTTCTCAAAGCCAACAAGGCTGGAACAGCAGATGCTGGGAAAATTCTGCTCTTGCCTCATTCTTTCTAGTTCCAGGTTCATGTCCCTGGCACCATCTCCTATCCCAAGGCTAAGACTTCAAACTTAAGCATGAATGCTACGAGATTAGGGGAAAACTGAGTGGGTCCTCTGTCCCACTTTGAAATGAAGCCACAGGGTCTGACTAACTCAGGGAAGGAGGATCCCTACAAGGCTCTGTTGCTTTACCAGAGCCCTGTGCAATGGACTTAGGAAGATAAAGCAACAGCTAAGGATAAAAATCTACCCAGCTACCTCTCTGCCACTGGCTCTTAGGTACACATTTCCCTCAGGGACTTTGGAGTGTGTAGGGCTATGGCCTGGGGCAGGGTATGGAGAGTCCTGGATCCCCTGGACTGACCCTACTTATTAGCAGTTCGAACATCTGAGGAACTCTTAGATTAAGTGTTTAGCAGAAGACTGAGTAGCTTTTCATAACGTGACAAAAAGCGAGCACCAGAAGCAGAAGGACCTATGGAGTGGGGCCTTGCTGTGCACGGCTGCTGGATGAGAGGACTGACCAAAAGAAGAAATCTATCTTTTCTGTGTGAAACTGTCTGTTTCTGATTCACTCTTTACATCTTTAAGTGAATGAGAATCAAAGTGTACTGAGTAATACAAGGAGTCATATTTTACTCATTTATAATGAAACAGTAATGGAAGTTTAATTTTCAGCTATGAAATATTTTTGAATCGAAGACTATAAAAGATCAGAAATAAACTTGAAATTTCTCACCTGTCTTGTCATCTGCCAAACACAATCAATAAACTGAAGAAATATAGGCGATCGGTCAGGATCTGCATGGTTGTCATCACCATGGCCCACTCTCTGGGAAGAAGCAAAAGGTTACGTCTTTACATATGCTATGGTCTTCTTGAAAAATCACTTGAATTGCCTGCTGAGTCATGTTTATCATTTAAGATAATTCCTTCACATCATAGGTACTTAAAAATATTTGTCAGAAGAATGAATTAAAACAGCATAATGACACATATACCTGAAAATGTGATAAGGAAATGCTCATTCTATATGCTAATTTAAAAATTAAATGACTAATTTTTTTTTACATTTTGAATTTTTTAATTGAATTTTTGTGCATTACATACACTATATCTTGATCATATTTAGGTGCCCTCCCTTATCTGCAACTACCCATAGCCCCCTACTGTATTTCATTCATAATGTCATATACCTTAAGGCCTATCGGGTCAAATTTGTATCCCCAAATGTCCTTTGGTGTGAGTCCAACCACTGGAGCCTGGTCAACCTATTTAGTGTCACTCCCTTAAAGAGTATCTACTCTCCTTCACCCAGCAGTGATCAGTTGCCAATAGTTCTTTGATTAAGGTTCGGGCCTGCTGCCCACTTTCCCAGTTCTATGTTGGATTTTTAACTAATTGAATCTGATCGAATGGGTCTTGTGCATGTTGTCACCATTGCTGTAAGTTCATATGAGCAAATTCCCAGAAGCCTGAAAACTGTGTTTCCTTGTGGTCATCCACCACCCAGGCTCTTACAATATTTCTGCCCCCTCTTCCACAATGATCCTTGAGCCCTGGGTGGTAGATGTTTAATACCGGAGCCCTATCCAGAAACATGCATCGTGTAGTCTCTTATTCTCTACATTTTGGCCAGCTGTGACTTTCTGTGTGCATCACCATCTGTTGCATGAGGAAGCTTCTCTGGTGAGACTTAAAAGTTCATTAAACTGAATGGACTTTCATTTCTTTTAGGAAACAAAATTTTCAGTTTGCTATATTTTTATGTGGTGATTCTTTTATAATTTCTCTTTCATGTAGCTGATACCAAGAAAGAAAACAGAACTAGCTAGGAAACTTTTAGGTTTAAATGATGGGGTCCAGGACAGCCATGACAGCAGGTGTAGCGTATCAACGTAGGAGCATTAACTAGTTCACAAACTGCATCACGAAGGCCATGTTCTTTACAAGTGCTACATTTTCCCCTACTTTTCAGAAGTGTCAGGGAGACAGATGAGGAGATGGCTCAATAGGTAAAGTGCTTGCTGTATAACCATCAAGATCTGAGTTTGGATCCCCAGCAGCCACATGAAAGAAGCCAGGCAGAACCATGCATATTATAATTCCAGTAGTGGACAGCACAGACAAGCAGATCCTGGGGACTCCTTGCCAGCCAGTCTATGAGAAATGGTGAGCTTCAGATTCAGTGACAGACCCTGTTTCAAATAGTAAGGTGGGGATTAACAGAGGAAAACATGCCAACATCAGCCTCTAGCCTTCGCATGTGCACATACAAGCAAGCACACATACACACAGAAACATGTAAATCTTAATAAAAGAAAGAAATATCAGGAAGTCTGAGAATGGAAACAATGATTAAGAACCTATAAATGAGTCATGCGTGGTGGCGCACACCTTTAATCCCAGCACTAGGGAGGCAGAGGCAGGTGGATCTCTGAATTCAAGGCCAGCCTGGTCTACATAGCAAGTTCTAGGCCAGTAGGGGCTACAGGGAGACCCTGCCTCAAAACATCAAAAACAAAGCAAAACAAAACAACAAAAAAGAACATATAAGTTCTATTGATTTCTACAATAGTCAGAGAACTCAAGCTCTCACTCTTGAAATGATAATTGTGTGCAGTCCTTGTTCAAGAGAAGGCCAGGATGGCACTTCATACATCTACATAGTTTACATGAATACACTGATACTTAAAGGTAGCATTTTCGACCACATAAAACATGCAATGAATAAAGATACCTATAGAGGGAGCATTCCAAAAAAGCGTCAGAGAAGCAAAAGGGTAAGAAAGAAAATCATTATGCGGCACAATTCAATAACCACAAAATGCTAAAATAATCAGTGAAACTGCTACCTGGCAAGACATAAAACAAGGAGATGACCAAGCAGGGTCAACATCTGATAGGTCAGTGGGTCCTGGTGGGAGTTGAAGGGAGGTAGTGGGAGATGGATAAGGTTAAAATACATTGAGTACATGTGTGAAATTTTCCAAGAATAAAAATATTTTTAAAAATCTCAGAGCAGGCCGGGCGTGGTAGCACACGCCTTTAATCCCAGCACTCCAGAGGTAGAGGCGGGCAGAGCTCTGTGAGTTCAAGGCCAGCCTGGTCTACATAGTGAGTTCCAGGGCAGCTGGGGCTACAGGGAGACCCTGTCTCAAAAAGACCAAAAAAAAAAAAAAAAAAAAAAAAAAAAAAAGAAAAAAAGAAAAATGTCAGAGCAACAGTATATTACCTTTCATTTTTAATGATAAAATGAATAACATAAAATCGTTTTGCAACTATTACCACCATTCATTCTAGAACTTTCACCTTCTCAAACTGAAACTCTGTCTCTATTAAATAGCAACTGACTGCCCCCATCCCCTAGTAACAACTAACCTGATTCTATGATGTTGACTATTCTTGTTACTTGCTGGAAGTGGGAAACATACAGTATTTATCATTTTGTGATTGGCTTATTCCATTTAACAGAATGTCTTGAAGGTTCATCTACTTTGTAGCATGTCAGAATTTTTCCTCTTCTTTTCAGACTGATTACTATTGCAGTGCATGGGAAGCAAGCATTTTGTTCATCTGTTTGGACTGTTTCTCCCTTTGAGCTACTACAAATGCTATTACAAACATGGATGCCCAAGCCCCTGCTTCCCTTCTTTGGGGTGCGGATCATGTGGAAACTCTACTTTCAAGGCTTAGAGGAGCCGCTGTGATGTACTGTTTTCCGCAGCAGCTGCATGTGCTGCCTTATTCCCGTACTTCTTCTCCCAGACACAATAAGGTGTAGAACCTTCTATTCAGTATTCAAGGTCCTCAGGGAACAGTTCTACATTTAGAGTTTACACATTAGGATTCATTCTTTTTTCAAAATGTTTAAAATGACATTTTATTTGTGTGTGCATGTGGATGAGGGCTGTGCATACCACAGCACATATGTGGAGATCAGAAGGTAATTTTCAGGAGTTGGTTTTCTCCTCCCACTATGTTGTCCTGGGGATCGAACTCAGGTTGTCAGGCTTGGCAGCAAGCCTCTTCACCCTCTGACGCATCTGCCCAGCCTTCATTGTGTGTTTTTAACTAACTTCCTGTGGATACAAGGTGTTGTGCCTGGCCCCCAGACTTTCAGGCAATGGCATGTAAAGAGGCGCAATCCATGGCAAGGCACCTAGGGTACCAAGACATCTAAGATACAGTGCCTGGGCTTGATGACTAATTCATTTGTGGTGCAGTCAAGGAAGAAAGACTTGTAAATAACGAGAGCAGAAAGTATCACAAGAGTTTTGTTACACGCAATGGGTACAGTGAGGGAAGAAGGGAAGGAGTGAACCATCTCGTTCAGCTGAGGAGGGAACAAGGGAATACAGTCACACAAGCCAAATTCACAGTGGAAGTCTCTCTTAAACTTTCAATGGCAAGGACATATCTGCTTCCTAATATATCCATGGATGTATCATAAGCAATGAGAATGTGGTGTGGGCACTTAGGAAGCCATAAATGGTTGGTCAGGGCTGAGGCTCAGGAAAGAAGGCAAGAGGAGGGGCTGGAAAGTTACTGATTCTGAGTGTCACACTGAGGAGTTCACACTGGGGAGAGGCAGTATTAGACTTATGTTTTGGAATGCTCCACTTGGTTACAGGGGGATAATGTATAGGAAGGGAAAAAAACTGCAGAAAAAGTACTTAAGAAACTGCCTGAAAGAAATGAAGAGGCCTGAATGAAGGGGGCAGCAGTGGCCATGGGAAAGAGAGAAAAGATTTGAATGAGCTGGGTGTGGTGGCACACACCTTTAGTCCCAGCACTTAGGAGGCAGAGTTCCAGGCCAGCTGGAACTACCCAGGAGACCCTGTCTCAAAATGACCAAAAAAATTTTTTTTGAATGAATGTGTTTAAAAGTTTGGGGACTAGCTTTTTTAGCACTTTTTAGCTTAGAGCACTAAAGATAAGCACATAGAGGAGGGGAATAATCCCAGGACTGAGCCCTGGCATACCCATACCAGTATGAAGTTAGACAGATGAAGGTAGACCTGAAGTAGGAGGAAATTCAAATGGTCATAGAGTCATAATATAGTGAAAAACTTCCAAAAAAGGGAAATAATATTATCGAATGCTCAGGGCAAGTAAGGGAAGGACTTAGCAAAGTGGCAGTCACTGACTGTGGGAAGACAATTCGTAAGGGCCAAGTGTGAGAAGGAAGCTCATTTGGGGTGCGGTCAAGACACACTAGAAGGGAGGAGGGCAATGATGAGTACAGACAACAGTTTTTATGAATGTTCAGATAGGGTTTATTTGGGTTTATGGTTCCTGAGAGATAAGAGTCTACCATGGTGGGGGAGGGATGGCAGGATGCAACCCCAGCAGAGAGCTGAGAGCTCACGTCTTCAAACATGCACAGGAAGCAGAGACAGAACCTGGAAGTGGGGCAAGGCTATGAAAGCTCAAAGCCCATCCTCCAGCAAGGCCACACCTCCTAAAGGTTCCATGGCCCTCCCCAGACAGCAACTCCAACTGACAAGTGTTCAAATACTTGAGCCTATTATTCAGCAGGTGCAGGGACACTTATTCAAACAACCACAGGAAGCATGCCGATTCAATGCATGATAAACACAAATCCCCAGCTGAATAGGCTACCCAGACTACAATTAGCTCCCAACTGTAGTAATAAATGGCTGCCCCAAAATGCCCCACGAAATGACCTAGTCAATACACTTTTGATCATCTACACCTCAAATACAAAGCAGGTGTTTCTAAGATTGAATTATATGCCACTAAAAGTGAAGCCCAAAGCTCCAATACTTTATAATGTGACTGTATTTGGAAGCAGGGCCTTTAAAGAGGCCATTAAAGTAGGCTCTTGTTCAATATGACTGATGTTGTTAGAGGCACCAGGGACATGTGCAGAGGATAGGCCATTATGAAGAGGCAAGAAGAGGTTGGCCATCTATACACCAAGAAGAGAGACCTCAGGAGAAACCAATCCTGATGGCAACTTGATTTTGGACTTCCAGCCTCCGTGAGAAAATATATTTCTGTGGTTTATATCATCCAGTCTGTGGTACTTTGTGGTGGGAAAACTTGTATATCTATGAGTCACATAAAAGGTAGAAATAATCCAAAGGTCAAGTGCAGATGAATGGATAAACAAAATGTAGAACTTGGGCACAAAATAATATTATTCAGTTATAAAACAGAACAAAATTTCGATACATGTTATACCCCCCCCACACACAGAGACACACCCACCCATCCACACAGATGCCCCTTAAAAATATTTGCTTAGTAAAATAAGCCAGTCACTGCAAGATAAATATTCCATGATACTAATTACACGATACCTACAACCGACTGAAGGCAGATAGGGGCTGGGGCCTGAAGGGTAGGGATATGGAGCAATGGCTACATGTATAGCATTCCTATTTTCAGGTAATGAATACGTTTTGGGACTAGACAGAAATAATGGTTACAGAGCATTGTGAATGTAGTGTAGAACACTGAATTGAACACTTTTAAGTAGTTAATGCTATGTTATATGAATTCACTAAATTTAAAAAGAAAGGCATAACTACACCAAAAATAGTGCTAACAGGAAAACACAATGTGGAGGACCATAGGATTCTGTTAGTGCAATTAAGTCCAATACAGAGGAGGAGGCATGCATAATATATATGTGTGCATGTTACACAAGATTGGCACATGTACATGACAGAGCAAAACAGTTGCATATAACCAGGTCAACATACCAGTGCAAACCTATGTCCAAAGCTTATCCACTCCTTTTCTATGAGAGCTTCAAATCCTTTAATGGTACGGTAATAACTGTCCAACATCAGCATTGCCAGAGATGTGAGCTGGGCTGTTCGGTCCCAACCATCGCTGCAGTGGACCACCACAGAGGTTTTCCCAGATTCTATTTTATCAGCAATTCGCACTGCCCCAGCAAGAAGCACCTTAAAAAGGGAAATTGGACAAGGCTACATTCAGTTTCAACTGCTGCATAAAATAATTCTGGGGAAAATGTTGAAAATCCTGGCCAATAAACCACACAAGATTGCCATACAGGGCTGGGGCTGTACCTCCGTGAATCCCTGGGTTACATCCCCAGGACCAAAACCCAAACAAAATAAGCACAAAACAAAAAAAAAATGTCCTACAGTTAATTAAAAATCATCAAGAAATGTTAGCACCATATTTTTTTAAAAAATACACTTAAACTATGAAATACTATAACAGTAAATGGGGTCCTTTATGGAAGGGTTACAAAATTCTTTTAAAAACTTGACTTACTGGGGCTGGAGCAATGCCTCAGCAGTTAAGAGCACTGGTTGTCTTACAAAAGACCCAGGTCTGATTCCCAGCACCCATGTTGCAGTTAGTAACAATCTGTAATTCCACTTCCAGGGGATCTGATGCCCTCTTTTGACTTCCATGGGCACTGCACGCATGTAATGTACTTACATACATATAGATAAAACACTCATATACATAAAATAAAAAAGATTAAAAATAAATAAATAAACCTGACTTACTAGGTGTAATGCCTACCTATAATCCCAGCATTTGAGAGGCTAAGGGGAGGATCACTGCATGTTCCAGGCCTCCCTGAGTTATGTAGTAAGTTCAAGACCAGCCTGGGCTACATAGAGAAGCCCTGTTTACAGAAAACAAATAAATAAAATAAACCAGCAGTTGGGAGGTGGAGGCAGGAGGATCAGAAGTTCAAGATCATCCTCAGCCACACAGCAAAGTTGAAGGCCACCCTGGGCTACATGAGATAAGACCAGTAAATGAATGAATGAATGAATGAATGAATGAATAAATAAATAAATAAAAACATGGTCCATTTTTCACTGTCAGAAAAACCCTCCACAAAGACCATAGTCCAACTATTGCCAGGAGGAAAATCAAAAATCTCTCAGGCATAGCCAAGATGCTGTGATTTGTGATGTTGAGAGACTACTTGGAGATAGAAATATTCATCATTAGATGTCTCAACTGCAGAGTAGACAAAAGATTAAACTTATTTACCCTTATATATTCCAGCCAATGTGTTCCATCCACGTTGGAGAGCCACCGTGATTCGTCGATGGAAGGGTACACAATCTCCTTTAATTTACGCAGTGACTCTCTCATCACATGAATATTGTGGATTTCTAAGAATATAAGCTCTGCATTTGGGTAAGCACTTTCGCTTTCATATCCTCCGCCCTTTGCCTATAAAACAAACAAACAAACAAAAGATATGTATTGTGGGAATAACTTTCTGGGAATGCCCCATATTAAACTGAACTTTACCTAACCTTGTAACCAAGTTAATCATAGGGCTTTGAGATCATTTAACACAATGTGTTCAACCTGTTTTCCTACTATGCAATCAACTTGTTTAAATTTAACTGGAGTTTATAAAACAGGGCCCCCATGTAATCAACTTTTACAAGGTAAGGTAAATGCATAGGTTGAATCTTAAGCTATGTTCTCTATTTCTCCCTTGTGACCCTGCCTTACTCCTGACCCAGAGTAGCAAGTGTACGTATGCTATTATCAAATCTGAAACCAGCAACAATGTTGGAAGAAACTAATTACCCACAATAAATGTTGCAAGCAAGCCTGGGCTTAGGTTGATAACATCTGTGGTTTTGTAGGCTGTTCTAGGTCAGCACCTGGGAGGTGGGAGCAGGAGGATAAGAAGTTCAAGACAGGATCACAGCAGACCTCCAGAGAGTGCCAAGTTCTGGTCTCCCTCAGGCAGAGGGCATGAGAACGCAGGGGACTGCCTGAGAGCCCCCAGATCCTGCCTCCAAATGGTGAAGGAAGCCTGAGTGTACCTGATTAGAATGTGAATTGGCCTTCTGAGGGTATTCCTGAATAGCTGATCTGAATCCATCAGTTCCCTCCAAATTAAACTTGAGAGAACCTGGACTCTGTGCTAACCAGCTTTACATAACCAATAAAGAAATGATCTGGGCACCCAGATAATACAAACAGAAGCATAATCAACTTATTTCTCATATCAGAATCATAAACAACAAAAGAAATTCACATGCCAAAACCACAATGAAAGAATAATAAAATGGAAAGCCAAAACAGTATGTCCCCACCAAACTCCATCAGTCCTATAGAAGAGTCCTACAAGGAGAACCCCCTAGAGATAACCCAGGATACTGAATTTAAAAGAACAGTCATAAACATGATCAAGGAATTCAACGAATTTAAAGAACACCTGAACAAACAAATCAAAGAACTAAAAGAAGATAGGGATAAACTTCTGAATGAATTCACAAAAGAGATAGAAGCATTGAAGAAAACTCAGGCAGAAATGAAGAAGGAAGTGAAAAACTCAATAAGCCAACTTGAAACAACAGGGGAAAGCCTCA
>NW_008334861.1:778314-802324 GCF_000622305.1 Nannospalax galili | reverse complement strand
TACAGGAATGGAATATACAAGAGATGTGGGACACCATGAAAAGACCAAATCTACAGATCATAGGAACAGAGGAAGGAGAACAATTTCAGGTTAACGGTGTTGACCAGATCTTAAACAAAATCATAGAAGAGAACTTCCCAGAATTAAGGAAAGCTATCCTCATACAAATACAGGAAGCACGTAGAACACCAAATACACAGGATCAGAAAAGAAACTCCCCACGACATATCATAGTAGAAACACTAAATGTACAGAACAAAGAGAGAATACTGAAAGCAGCAAAAGAAATACAACAAGACACATACAAAGGAAAGCCCATCAGAATTGCAGCTGACTTATCAATGCAAACTATGAGAGCCAGAAGAGCCTGGACCAAGGTATTTCTAGTTCTATATGACAATAGATGCCAGCCCAGAATACTTTACCCAGCAAAAATGTCTATTATAGTTGAGGGGAAAGGAAAACCTTCCATGATACGAATAGCCTAAAAGAATACATGTCCACAAAACCAGCCCTTCAAAGAATACTTGAAGCAATACAGAGAGCAGAGAGAGAAACAACTATAGCCTAGGCGCAACAAAAGAAAATAAAGTTATAATCTAGGAAACACAAAATTAGACAGAGACCAAAAACAGCAGTCAAAATGATGGCAACTAATGCACATCTTTCAATAATAATCATGTACTCATATTTGGGTCTTCAATTTTATTCCATTGATCTATGGGTCTATTTTTGTACCATGTTTTATGACTCTAACTTTGTAATACAGTTTAAAATCTGGTATAGTAATCCCCCTCAGCATTGCTCTTAGTGTTCAGGGTTGATTTGGCTATCCAAGATCTTTTATGCTTCCATATGAATCTTAGGATTTGTTTTCCAATTCTTTGAAGAATGTCATGAGGAGTTTGATTGGCATTGCATTAACTCTATAAATGGCTTTGGGTAGGCTGATCATTTTCACAATTACAATCCTTAACATACATGCACCAAACTCTGGTGCACCCAAATTCATAAATACAACACTATAGGACTTTAAGACACACATTAACCCCAACTCAATAATAGTAGGGGACTTCAATACCCCACTTTCTCCATTAGACAGGTCAACTGGACAAAGAATAAACAGAGAGACATCTGAAGTAAATGATACCATACATCAAATGGACCTGACAGACATCTTTCCAATATTCCACCCAAGCACCAAAGAATACCCTTTCTACTCAGCACCCCATGGAACTTATTCAAAAACTGACCACATACTGGGCCACAAAACAAATCTCAACAAATATAAAAAACTGAAATAATTCCATGCATTCTATCAGACCACAATGCAATAAAGTTCAAAATCAACATTAGACAAAGCCCTAGGCACTACACAAACTCATGGCAATTGAACAACACACTCCTAAACAATGAGTGGGTGAAAGGAGAAATTAAGAAAGAAATAAAAGAATTACTAGAATTCAATGAAAAGGAGAATACAACAGAACACAACCTCTGGGACACATTAAATGCAGTCCTAAGAGGGAAGTTCATAGCTCTAAGTGCCTACATTAAAAAATTACAAAGAAGCCAAATAAATGACCTAACACTGCAACTCAAGACACTGGAAAGGCAAGAACAAATGAAACCCAAACCCAGCAGAAGAAAAGAAATAACAAAAATCAGTGCAGAAATTAATGAAATGGAAACAAAGAAAACAATACAAAGAATCAATGATTCTAAGAGCTGGTTCTTTGAAAAGCTAAACAAGAAAGACAAACCCTTATCTTAGTTAACCAAAAGAAAGAAAGAGCAAATCCAAATCAACAAAATCAGAGATGACAGGGGAAACATCACAACACACACCAAAAAAATCCAGACTATTATAAGGGAATATTTTAAAAACCTATACTCTACGAAATCGGAGGGAACATACCTCAACATAATTAAAGCTATATACACCAAACCCACAGCCAACATCATTCTAAATGGAGAAAAACTGGAAGCATTCCCATTAAAATCATGAACCAGACAAGGATTTCCACAATCTCCACTCCTTTTAGACATAGTGCTTGAAACTCTTGCTAGAGCAATAAGATAGGAGAAGGAAATTAAAGGAGTACTAATTGGAAAAGAAGAGGTCAAACTATCCCTTTTTGCAGATGATATGATACTATACTTAAGAGATCTCAAAAGTTCCACCAGAAAACTCGTAGAACTGATCAACACTTTCAGTAGAGTGTCAGGTTATAAAATCAATATACAAAATTCAGTAGCCTTTCTATATACCAATAACAAACAACTGGAGAAAGATTACAGGGAAATGCTTCCATTCACAATAGGTGCAAAAAAAAATATCTGGGAATAAATCTGAACAAAGACACCAAAGATCTCTACAATGAAAATTTTTAATCGTTAAAGAGATTGAGGAAGACACCAGGAGGTGGAAGGATCACCCATGCTCATGGACTGGAAGAATTAATATTGTTCAAATGACAATCCTACCAAAAGCAATATACAGATTCAATGCAATCCCAATCAAAATCCCTGTGACATACGTCACAGAATTAGAAAAACCCATCCTTAAATTCATATGGAAACACAAAAGACCCAAACCAACAATGAGCACAAAGAGCAATGCTGAGGGGATTACTATACCAGATCTCAAAGTATACTACAGACCTATAGTCATAAAAATAGTATGGTGCTGGCACAAAAATAGACACATAGATCAATGGAACATCATTGAAGATCCAAACCCGAGCACATGCAATTTCAGCCAGCTGTTATTTGACAAAGGTGCCAAGAACACACAATGGAGGAAAGACAGCATCTTCAACAAATGGTGATAGCAAAACTGGATCTCTACCTGTAGAAGAATGAAACTAGATCCTTATCTTTCGCCTTGCACAATAGCCAACTCCAAATGGATCAAAGACCTCAATGTGAAACTGGAAACCCTGAAATTATTAGAAGAAAATATTGGCAGTAACTTACAACATATAGGTGTAGGAAAGAATTTTCTAAACCAGATAGAAGTTGCTCAGGAATTAAGGTCAGTAATCAACAAGTGGGACCTCATTAACCTAAAAAGCTTCTGTACAGCAAAAGAAACAATCAAAAAAATGAAGAGAAAACACAAAGAATGGGGAAAAAATCTTCATCAGTGACACATATGACAGAGGTTTAACATCCAGAATATATAAAGAACTCAAAAAACAAAGAATCGAGAAACCAAATGACCCAGTTAAAAGATGGGATAAAGATCTAAACAGAGAGTTCTCAAAGGAAGAAATAAATATGGCTAAGAAACATCTCAAAAATTGTTCGACTTCACTAGCAATTCAGGAAATGCAAATTAAAACCACTCTAAGGTATCACCTTACCTCAATGAGACTGGCTAGGATCAAGAGAACAAATGATACCAAATGCTGGTGAGGATGTGGAGAAAAGGGAATGCTCATTCACTGCTGGTGGGATTGCAAACTCATGCATCCTCTATGGAAAACAGTGTGGAGAACTCTTAAAAAACTAAGAATGGGGGCTGGAGAGATGGCTTAGCGGTTAAGAGTACTGACTGCTCTTGCAGAGGACCCAGGTTCGATTCCCAGCACCCATGTGGCAGCTACGAACCGTCCTTAACTCCAGTTCCAGGGGAATCCGAAGCCCTCTTCTGACCTCCGCAGCACTGCACGACATGGGTGCACCTACTTACATGCAGACAATATACTCATACACATAAAATAAAAATAATAAAATATCAACAAAAGGAAAAACAAAGAATGAACCTACCATATGACCTGGATATAACACTCCTTGGCATATACCCAAAGGAATCATCCTATTGTAGAGACACTCGTAGAACCATGTTTGTTGCTCCTCTTTTCACAATAGCTAAGAGATGGAAGCAACCTAAGTGTCCCTCAGCTGATGAGTGGTTAACAAAAATGTGGTATATTTACACAAAAATGTGGTATATTTACACAATGGAGCTCTCTATTCAGCAGTAAAGAAAGATGAAATAATGACATTTGCAGGTAAATGGATGGATCTAGAAACTGTTATACTAAGTGAAGTAACACAGACTCAGAAAAACAAACGACGTATGTTCTCCCTCATATGTGGATCCTAGCACCAAATCCATTTAAATTCCAGGGCCTTTTAATAAGATGATGCTACACAGCAGTCCCTTCAGCACGAAATGACTACCATCATCATGACTTCAGCTGTGCCTGATCGCTAAACATCGTCACAACTGGGCTTGTTGACGGTTGTGCTCATTCATTAAAGGAGAGCCAAGCAGGGTCATTGGACCCTCACCAGAGTATCCAGCCACTCTTCCCAGCCAACTGTATGTAATTTGACCCTAATCACACATGGCCTCCTGGATTTGGGGAGGGCTGAAGTATACAATCTGGGGAAGGCTAGGAAGAGAAGGCATGACTCATGCTGGGTAAAGGCTTTCCAGTGTGCATACCCTCAGGTCACTCATACACCTCAGGAACCCCTCAGTTATCTGGTCCTGCCTCCAGGTTCATGCCTTGAGCTCCTGCCCAGACTTCCCTTGAGGATGGACTATAACTTGTAAGCCAAATAAACCCTTTCCTTCCCCCGACCAAAAAAAGAAGTTCAAGATAGTTCTCAGCTACACAACAAAGTTGAAGGCCAGCCTGGGCTACATGAAAGCCTGCAAACAAACAAACAAACAATAAATAAATAAATAAATTGTCCATTTTTAATTGTCAGTAAAACTTTCCACAAATACCATAGTCCAACTATTGCCAGAAGGAAAGTCAAAAAGATCTCATGTCAAGATGCACT
The DNA here is from genome assembly GCF_000622305.1 of Nannospalax galili. Taxonomy (NCBI): domain Eukaryota; kingdom Metazoa; phylum Chordata; class Mammalia; order Rodentia; family Spalacidae; genus Nannospalax; species Nannospalax galili. Next base: position 797,521 of record NW_008334861.1, on the reverse strand, counting down.
GATTTGTAATGTTTAGAAGCCACTTGGAGATAGAAATATTGATGGTGGTGATGGAGAGCTGGCTCAGCAGTTAAAAGCACTGGCTATTCTTGCAGAAGATGTGGGTTCATATTCCAGCACCCATATGGCTGCTAACAACAGTTCATAATTCTAGTCCAGGGGATCAATGCCATCTTCTGTCCTCCGTGGGCACCACATAACATGGGTCCTCTTTATACACATACAGGCATAACACATACACACAAAATAAAAATAAATAAATCAAAAAAATTTTTAAAGAACTATTTATGGTTAGATGTCTTAATTAGAAAAAAAAGACAAAACACTGGACAGAAGTCAGAAAAGGCAATTACTTTCCTTGTAAAACTCTGGCTAAAGATTCTTTAAGACTAAGTTCCTCATTCCTTTTCCATACCTTACTTGATGTGCTGTTCAATAAATATACAGAGTATGCCCTTCATTTGAGGGAACAGTTCTGGGATGAATTTGGAACACTTCAGAACAGATTTGGCTCATTCTTGGTTAAACAACCACAATGCATCACTTCTGGAATTAACTTTTCTATTGTTTCTACTATGACCAAACATAGACCATTAAAGACAACAAACTCCTCTGCTAAAAATCTTCCTATGTCCTTGTATGATTGCTGTAGAACTTCCAGATCAGAGTACCACTAACTGAGTAACATAACCAACAGAAATGTCCCACTACATTGCAGTGTACTACCACCACTGCATTTAAGTTCTCAAGGCTGGGAGGCTGAAATACAGGTGCCACAAGGTCAGGCTCCCTCAGAAACCTCTAGGGGACTGCTCTAGCTACTTTTCTTGTTGCTGTGACAAAATACCTGAGAAAAACAAATTAGAGGAAGAAAATAATTATTTTGGGTCAGTTTTAGAGGATACAGGGTGGTTCTTCCTTCTACAGTTACACTTCTCTGGAAATACTATCACAGTCATGCCCAATGATGAGTATCCTATGTGAAAAACCAGTCTACAAAGAGAAGAGTCAACACAGAGGAAACATTTCCTCCATGCTTCCAAGTGAAGCCAGCCATGGTTGAGCAGGACCTTTGAGTTATCTTCACATAGATGGAACTAAGTAAATGAAAGGAGCCCCTCCCAAGCCCATGTGACCCCTGAGGAAACAGATCCTCAAATGTCTTCAAGTGTAAAAATAAATTGGTTTATTTAAGCCAACTCTACGGTCTTAAACACCCAAAAGAAAGTATAACCAAAGAGTAAAGTCATCAGTAAGAGTAAAGTGATGAGTATATTTCTTAAAGCGTTACACTTCTCAGACATTAGGCTTTAGTCCATACATAATGTTATTTAGACAATTATTTCTCATTGATGCTAATAAGAAAGTTAAGAAAGTACTGCTCAGATGTAAGACTTCAAATCTTGGTCTGCAATACTGTAGTGCTCATCTGTAGCTAAGGGAGACAACCAGCTATTGTTCTAAAATGATGGCTAAATTTGTTTTCTTCCCCTATCCAGAAGCCTTTGATTCTAGCCACTCCAACCGCTACCGAAATGCTTGAAAACAAATCCAGAGTCCATCACTCTCGAGTCTAGCCTTGGCAGACTAAAGAAAAATGAGGATGCAGGGATGCTTTTGGAAGCTCTCCTCAAGAAATTCCAATGGACTCTCATATGAGTCATTTGAAATTTGCCCTGTTCTGTCCTTTTCCTGGTTCGCTGTCTAGAACTTTTAATGCTAACTACTCTTGCCTTTACTTCTCCTTCACATCTCCAAGGCACAAGTCAATGATTTTCTTTTCTCCCTACAGTTAAGAATTGTTCAATTTGGGAGTCTTTTAGCTAGACACACTGAAGGGGTACCTAAATTGCATCACCCTGCATCCCTGTTCAGCATGGAAGAAGCCAGAGGGGTCTGCATCCCAATTTCCTATCCACAAGCTGAGTAACCTCTTCAGAGGATGGTGTGATAAGAATAGGAGGTAGGAATTGGCTAGGCAGTTTACGGTAAAAAGACCCCAAAGTAGCCAGTTTCTTGGCTAAAAGTTAACATGTCCTTGGGCCTCTTAGCAACATACTCTGTTCCAAAGGCCAAAAATGTCAAAAGTATTTGAGACCTCTTATCTGATTCCTAAATGATTTTAGGGTTACCTCTTCAGAGGAGGGAATGTTAGAGTAGCAAAACGCCCCATAAGTTTAACTGGTGAAGACTATAAAATCCCTAGTCTACCTGTTGGAGGACCCACCTTTCCTGTCTCACTGGCCAATCACCTGGTGATAGAACCACCCCTAGGAAGGCAGGTTCACTTTAAGTTGTGCTAAATAGATGGGTGGAATACCTGGTGCATTAATGAGGCAGCGAATTTTTCCTGCCTGGAATCCCGCCTTGTAATGCAGAACTCCGCAGAACTTCTGACCAGCCACAGTCATGCAGGTCCCTGTAAGTCTGTCCACTTTCTGCTGCTTGGGTCCATTCTTCAATTTTTTTATGAATGAGACTAAGAACCTCTAGGGAATCCTCTTTTCCCCCGTTCACTACAAGCCAAAACTAAGGACATATGGTGTCTTACTTTAATTAAGAGACAAAATGACCTACGGCAACAGTATGTGAAAGTGCTTTGCAGACAGTGATAGAATGGCACCATCCTTCGAAATAATCCTGGAAAAATTCATTTCATACCCTTTTGTATGTTCAGAATGTAACATTATCAGAAACTCTCAAAAATAAAACTAAAATTAAAAATAAACTCCAATAACCACAAAGAGGACTCTTCCTTAGCTCCTCTAGTTACCAGTAGCCTTGGACATTCCTATGTTTATAGACTCTACCTAGGTTTATAATTTCCATCTCCATCTCTGCTCCTGATCTCCCCCCCAACACTTTTTTTGTTTCTGCTACTCTTATTAAAAAAAAACACAACCAACAAACCAAACAAAACACCTGTCTGGCTAGTGAGCTAGCTCAGTAGGTTTGAAGGCTAATCTTAGCTGTTAATTTGACACACCTGCTGAGTGTGGTAGCCCATGCCTTTAATCCCACCACTTAGGCAGAGACAAATCGATCTCTGTGAGCTCAAGGCCAGCCTGGTCCTGCCCATCTTTCTGACCATATAAAGGCAGCTCAAGTACTATCTTCTCTGTAAAGCCCTAGGAAAGTCAGCAGCAGGACCAATCATTCCACCCCCTGTTGCCAGCGCACCAATTACATCTCCTATTTACAGCACCTCACCTTCTCTGCCTTTGTATTTCCCCCAGCATCTTGTCTCTAGTGGGTGTTCATTAGAAGTGTGCTACCCAAGTGTCACTTTACAAGAGTAGGCATGAGATGGTAAGGGCTCGCCACCTTGAAATTTATACTTGAATTTCTATACTTGAAATTTCACGAGAAGAAGGCAAAGTCCTCTGACTGCTGAATGCCTGTCTATAGGTATAGACTATTGGGAAGTCATTCATGTGAAATGGAAATGACTCAAATCAAAGTCTTTCCTACTTGGGTAACAGGTAGCAGAAGTTTGTCCTCAAAGTTTTCACTAGACAAAGGATTTGACATCCTTCAGCTAGAGAAGATGAAAGGAGAGACATATGTACAGGTGTTTGTACTACTTTTCACTGTCACCTGATGTATGTGACCACTGCTTCATGTGACTTCTGGAAAATTAGTATATTTTCACAGTTTCACATAGCTGAGTGCATTCTAAAAGAGCTTCACACCATATAGGAATAGATCAAATGATTACTACATTTATTAGAGGGACTTCCAAGAATATATGGTCATTTCACTAAAATACTCATTTAGGTAATTCTCTTTCTGGATCTTTGCTTAATTGATTCATCAGAAAGGACTGCAGAAAAGCAACGAAGGACTGCAGAAAAGCAACGAAAAAGACAAGACGCCAACCCTTGTATGAAGCCAAACATAGAGAATTAACCAGAGAGGAACAGCCATGGAGTACTCCAAAAGACTCAAACTTCAGATGGTAAGGAAGTCTATGGGGTGTTCCAAAAGTATGCAGATTTATAGAAAGTATATAAGAAAATAGTCAATTTTTCTACGAGGTCATGGAAAATGTACCTTGTTGGTATCAGCAACACTGTTTTGTCGGGCATCAAAGATGATAAGTTTATGTGACTGTGCATTAGCATCCATTATTGTCTGCAGGTATTTTTCATCTTCTTTGCAGCGTTTATCATTGGGACCCACCAGAGGCTGGCTGCAACGTGTAATTGTTGCCTGGCTTTCTGGGTGAATCCATGACAACACCTAATGTTTTAAAGCAACAAATAATACATATTTGTGGGTAAATATTTGCAGAAGACATGCACAATCTCTCCTCAAGGTTTTCCTCACCGATAAGAGTGAGTAGGCAAATCACAGTACTGTAGTGGCCAAAAGATTCAATGCCTTGGTCAGGTTGAAAGAGATCTGATTACACAATCTCTAACACTCCCCTTCTGCCTCTGAAATTTTATCATTCTAAGCAAAATGAAACCTAAGTCAAACTATTACTAAATTTGAGCCCCCTTCCTATTTGATTACTTTTATTTTGTCTTTGAATTTAAAAAGTCTTTGTATCTCTACAATAACATAAGTTGCATGCTGAAGTCTCTTATAAAATCTAAAACTCTGCCATCAGACTACCCACTTTCCTGCAGTAGGCAAGTGACTCAAGATTACTCTGATGGAAGCTCCAGGCAAAATCTATCACTTCCTCTGGCCACAGCTGTTTCAGTAAGTGTCGCTCCTATGTAGCTACAGCATTCTATGCAGCATGAAGAAAGAATGTATTTTGCCTAGGATGATTTGGTGCAAGCAGCGAGGTGAGCTGTTAGGACAACAGCATGCTCTTTCTTGCTACTCTTGTTCTCTAGCATAGCCACCCTTGCATTTCCAAATAGGAAGCACTTCTTTTAGTATGTTTCCCCTTTTATGTTTCCTATGCTTTGTACTTACAGGGACTCTGCCTTTTGCTCGAAAGGCTGCCACTTTTGAAAGGTCATCATCTTTTACACTAGTTGGCACAACAATGATGGCAGGGTAAGTATCACAGAACTCATAATTACTGTTTATTTTGGATATTTTCCAACTCTCATTTGGCAAGCCCTGCAGGGTGTTAGAGAAGAAGGAAGAGTGGAAAATTGACATTTCTACTTTGAAAAAGGACTAAGCATGAATCACATCATCTATCTCTTCTTTTAAAACACCAAATTCATTTATAACGCATTCATTGTTAGTTAACTAGCAGTGTTTCAAAACAAACATATCAGATGTTTGAATCCTTATTCATCAGCTCTTTATTAGATCTGCAAAAAACATCTGGAATGGGCTAGGGGTACTGCTTAATGTTAGAGCACTTGCCTAGCATGTGCAAAGTCCTGAGAGAGGAAGAGAGGGAGAGGAGGCAGGGAGGCAAGAAGGTAGGGAGGGAGGGACAGAGGGAAGGAAGGAGGAAGGGGCTTTTATCTGAGTTCCAAACCCCTGTCCATGAGACGTTTTATCCTTTGGGAAATCATGAGTAACCAGTGATAGATTCAAACGTAAGGCATAGGAGAAGGGCATCCAGGAAATCGAGAATCTCCAAGCTAGAAAAAATCTAGGCCTAGGTACAACTTGTTGGACAGTTTCTTCTCCTCAACTACATCTTTAACCTTTTAGTACAGAGAAAGATATTTAAGCCATTATGTTCAATTTGATAAGCAACATACTTTACCTGTCTCTTATATTCAGACACTGGATCATAAACTTTCCAGCCATTAACTTGAAACTTTTCTTTATAGTTGAATGCAAACAGTGCCTGGACATACAAAAAAAACCACAAAACGTGTCAGTATTATGTCATTGCTACATACAGCAAACAGTGAAGCTTTGAGGATTGTGATATCAGTTGGATGTGTTAAAAGTCCTACTTTAGTCTTCAAATTTTTCTGTTTTTTTTTTTTTTCAGACAGGGTCTCCCTGTAGCCCTAGCTGGCCTGGAACTCATTATATAGACCAGGCTGGCCTCTATCTCTCAAAGATCCTCCTGCCTCTGCCTCCTGAGTGCTAGGATTAAAGGCAGGAGCCACCATGCCCAGTTAAACTGTCGATTTTAAAGTAACAGATTAGAAGCTTTTTTTTTTTTTAGAAGCTTTTCTTAATCATTACATGGAACTGAAAAAATCCAAACATTTTAACTTAGTTACCAACACAGAAAAGAAATAAAGGGAACCTCCAGAGAAAGGAATAATCAAATACACAGGTATTTAATCCCCACCAATGCAGGAAAGGTTTACTTTCATGTACTCACCTGTCCATTGGAAAGAGGAAACGCATGCTTGTTGAGGTTTTCAAATATCCCAAGTTTACGCTGTTCCTCCTGTTTATATGCAAGTCTTAAATTCCTCATATCCTAGTAAACAATTAGCAAAACTCGGCTATTCAACAAGTACTGAGTGCCTGTTAGCCAGATATGCCATAAATAGATAAAATATTTTTATATATTCCTTATTTTGTACTCTATAGCTCTCCAGCTAACAGAAAGCAATTTAACAAAAAGATTTGAAAAATTAAGTAAACTGATACAAAGGGGATGTGTGTGTGTGCAGAGGAGGGCTGTCAACATAAATAATTAAGCACAATGTTTTCACACAAAAGCTGTGCCATCAAGTGCTGTGTGCTTTACTTGCTAAAGAAGTGTCAAGGAATTTATTGTTCAATTAAAGCTGCTGAAAAAGTCAACTACAGAATTCATTTCATCTATGAAAGAGAATGTGGCAGATGCTTGCCACTACATACTAAGAGAAAGAAATCTGCATCATGTGGAGACGATGGCTCTCAAAAACAGTCTTACAATGCTATTTCTTAAGATTGGTTCCTTTTTTTTTTGTCTTGAGACAGGGTCTCCCTGTAGTCCCAGCTGGCCTGGAACTCACTATGTAGGGCCAGGTTGGCCTTGAACTCACAGAGATTTGAGTGCCTCTGTCTCCGAAGTGCTGGGATTAAAGGTGTGGACCACCAGGCTTGGCTGAAAGATTGGTTTCTTAAAATGCACCCTGGTACCCCAATGCAAGCTGATAACCAAAGGCCCAAGAACAAGTTAGCAGGAATTTTGCACCAAGCCCAGCTCTAATGATATGATTTCTTCCTATGACGATACTTTAAGCATTGCCTCCCAACCTTTTAAAATCTATGAATGTTCCTGCCAGCTAAGCACAAAAATATCATTCTTCTTTAACATTTAATAACTGTGAGTGTCTTCAGGGAGTGGAAGAGTGGGGAAGAAGGCTGACGTTTTAAAAAAAGTATTTTATTATTTTTATTTTATGTGTATGCGTGTATTGCCTGCATGTAGGTAAGTGCACCCGTGTCGTGCAATGCCTGCAGAGGACAGAAGAGGATGTTGGATCCCCTGGAACTGGAGTTACAGACAGTTGTTAGCTGCCATGTGGGTGCTGGGATTTGAACCCGGGTCTTCTGCAAGAACAATCAGTGTTCTTAACCGCTGAGCCATCTCTCCAGCCCCAATACTGACCTTTTACTATTATAGCTTTTGTACTTTTGAATTATGAATCACTTATTTAAAAATAGAACCCCACATCTTGTGAGGTTCTTAGGCATGAACCAAGAGGAATGAGAGGTTGGCCTTAGGAATTCCAGGCTAGTAAACATTTAACTCAGCTGTTAGCAAATGCCAATGCCAGTCAGAAACATACCTTACTAAAACAGAAGCAGGAAACGTGCCACAGCAGCACCACTTCTTGACATGCCCACTCTTCAAGCTACACTGCTGCACACACATCCTGATAACTCACTTGCTGTTTAGGAATGCTCAGAGAGAAGCAAAGAAATTCTAAGCCATAGGAATGTATATGCAAAGTCCCTGGTGTGGAGCTGGAGGTGTACCTTAGTGGTAGAGCATGTGTTTAACACGTGAGAAGCTCTGGGTTCTACCCATGCATCTACAAGGGGGTGGGTACCAAGATTTATTAACTTTGGTGTATGTGACGAGATGGGCAAGTGGCAAATATGAGCATCTACAGAAAAGCAATGGAGTAGCAGGAAGGGTGAGAACAGCTCAAGATGAGCTGCAGAAGAAAGTCAGGCAGGCTCAGTCATGCTCCTTAGAGCCCAAGAATAGGAAGCCACACAAGAATTGTGAGAAGGGGCCGGAAATTAGTTTAGAGATAGGGCACTTGTCTAGCATTTGTAAGGCCCTCCCTTCTACCTCCCCCAACTTCCACAAAAAATTATGAGACGAGCAATGGCAGCTTTCAAAAACTACAGAACTGCCCAAGTCACCTTTATGCCTTAAGCCCTGCAGCTGTTTACTGCTGCTCCAAAGATGGAACCCTGCCTAGGAAGGGGATCTGCAACATACCAAAGGGAAAAACAGCCAGTACAGTGAGTCTAGTAAGCTTGCAGATTCATAGTCTATTCAAGTAAAAGTCTCTTTGAAAACAGAATAGATTTAACTGTGTGCTTGAGCCAGTCATAGAGAGCTGTCCTCCGAGATTGCTGCAAAGCAAACAGATGGGCTGGAATTCAAACCCCAGCTTTGGAAGAGTCCCTGATGACTCTTCAGGCATGAATCTTGTCCTAGTAGGTCAGTTTATAGTAAACCACATTACGAGGTAAAGTCACTAGGCCTAAACTCTACCCATTTTGGGTATTTCTTTGGTGACCATCATTAAAGTTATTCCACACATTCCTACCTAACTCCTTGAAGGAAGTGAAAAACAGCAAAAAAGCATGGTTCAAGGTGGAATACTCCAACATAGCCAAGAACCTTTAATTATGAAATTCAGAGACCATGCAGTCCCTTGGGGAAGTCTTTGACCAACACCTGTGTTGAGGAGCCAGCCATTATAAACTAGAGTACTAGGCTCTGATTTCCATTTAGTTTCTCTGGGATGTGACAAATGATAGCAGTACTTAGGCTGCAGGTTAATTAGAAACAGTTCCACTTTCAAAAAGGATTATATGGATGAGTTATGCAATGGTCTGAATTCATTCACGTAATATTTGAAGGGGTTGCTTCCCTGAAAACAGTATAAATTACTCGTAAGAGTATGGTAACATCCAAACACCATAAAGAATAAGTCAGAAATAGCTGTGAGCAGATTGCCTCATTTCACTTTTGACTCTTGTTTAAAATCTACCTTACACACGATCTCTATACCACAAGAATTGTCTCCATGGCTCTGTGCTCCAATCTTCTCAACTCTGCTGATCACTCCAAGGGGAACATCAAGGATGAAATGTGGGTCCTAGATTTAAAAATTGAAGTTAACACCTATCAAGGTCAGTCAACATAGTTTTTGCGTTTTAAATCATTCCAGGTTTACAAAATTTTTTCTTTACATTGAAATACAGTTTCTTTGCCACAGCTAAGAATCTGAATATACGAGCATACCCAGGAAGTCTACACTGACACTATAATGAAACTTCCCCTCTACGTCTAAATGGTACTTTAATTTTTGATCAGGACTCAAAATCTGTACACAAATATGACATCTTAAAATTCACTGCCCTGTCATCTCCCTGTAATGGAAATGCAGACTGTTTACTTTCTTCTTTTACTGTGCACAGATTTGAAAAATGAAGTACACTTAAAAAAACTCACCCTCTCTACATTTTTGAAGTACATTTTAAAGTCCGTCACCGTCAGGGTTCCACTCACTGCTCCCATAAATGGGCAGATATACATGACATCTTTCACTAAAAGAAGAAAACCAAAGTAGCAATGATGTCCATAGACTTGTGCTTCAGTAACTCTCAGTATGTTTTCAAATACATACATACATGCATGCATACATACATGCATACATACATATTTCAAATACATATTCCAAATATATAGAAAATCCAAGTGTTCTAGGAATTTTAAATGTGTGTTTTTTTATTTAATTAATTTTTATTTTTTATGTGTATGTGGGTATTGCCTGCATGTAGATAAGTGCACCCGTGTCGTGCAATGCCCTCAGAGGACAGAAGGGACTGTCAGATGCCCTGGAACTGGAATTATGGATAGTTCTTAGCTGCCATGTGGGTGCTGGGTTTTGAACCCTGGTCTTCTGCAAGAACAGCCAGTGTTCTTTAACCACTGAGCCATCTCTCCAGCCCCTATTCTAGGAATTTTAAACTTTATCATCATTTCCCAGCCTTTTGGCTAACATCAAGTATACTGTCTGTTCTTATCAGTTTAATATCTGATATGTGCTCTATTCGAGAACAATATATTAAATGGACTTTTGGAACTAGGAGATGGAATAGGAGCTTGTTCCACCTACTCCACACATCAACCTGGTATTGCAGTACCTCCAGGAATGGTGCATTCTCCTTTGGGAGGAAGAAAGACTATTTAAACAAAAGATGCTGTGAGGTTGTGGAGAGATGGCTCAGTGGCGAAGAGATTTGGCTGCTCTTTAGTAGGTAACCCAGGTTCGACTACCCAGAACCCACTTGGAGATGAACAACTATCCGTAGCTCCAGTTCTAAAGAAATTCAATGCTCTCTTCTCACCTCTGTGGACACTGCATGATATGGGTTCACTTACATACATGCAGGTAATACACTTATACATATAAAGTAATAAAATAAAAAAGACATTATGAAGATCATGATAAAGAAGAATCATATCAATTATTATTTTATATAATGCCATCAGTAGTCTTCTGATACAGTTCAATGGTTCAAAATAAGACTCTGATTTGCTACTAAGATTTCAGTAAAAAACCTTATATTTTTTTCACTGTTTTCCAGGTAATTAACATTTTCTCTGGTGATAAATTAATCATGTTCAAAGTATTAATTAAACTCTGAAGACACTGGGTTATCATTTCATAAGTTGAGGCTACTTAAAACTAAGGAAAGCTCTGGGCCAAGAGGGTAGTCCAGAGGTCTGGGGTGCTAAGGGCAGAAATCGGCCTGTGCCCATGGCTAGAAGGAGAACAGGATGTTACTAAGGGAGAAATGGATAAAAATGGAGTTACTTGAATGGGAGGGAAGAGGGAGAGTTATACAAGGAACCTTGGGGATAAAGGAAAAGAAGGAGCTCAAGAGAGGTGGGACCATAGGAAACTGGTATTTCAAGGGAGAAATGGGGAAAATGGGGACACTTTCAATGGGGAAACCGTGGAGGAAGGGTTAGACAGTGAGAGAGAGAGAGAGAGAGAGAGAGAGAGAGAGAGAGAGAGAGAGAGAGAGAAGAGAGAGATAAATAATACCTAGCTAGTTTTAAAAAACCAGAGAGAATCATATTAGTCCAACAATCTAATGACAAATTACACATACATTATCTCTACATGGCTCCATGTGTTTAGTTAAAGGCTGCATAACAAGAAACTGCCAGAAAGAAGAAACCTTCCTCTGAGTTGTTGGCCAGGGTAGTCCAAGAGACTCCCAGAATTACTCAGGCTATTGCCACAGCCCTTGGTGGCCTCTCAGAACTTGAAGGAAAGACCCTACTGGTGAAGACAGAGCATACTTCAGACACAGGATTTGGAGCAATAGAGCTGCTACTGACCTGAAAGCCACTTTCCCTGAAGGCAGCTCTCATAGCTTTGGAGACTGCTATGAAGGTGCCAAGGGAAAACATCAATGGATGGTCCAACACCAGCTTCAAGACCAAATAACCACATCAATGGCCAGCACAGCATACTCCATTGGTGCAATAGTGGCACTTTTATCTTGGGGGCAATCAACAGCTACCTAATTGGACTAAAAGCCCACTCAAAAGGAGGAAACTCAAGTGTGATACTGTAACCTAATACACATGGCCAGAGTAGTCATAGATCTTAGAGAAAACTCCCAAGACTATAACATCCTTAGACTATTGTGAATTCTTATTATGTGCAAAATATGCATCCTTATATTTATAGACAAATACCCCAGTCACCACTCATCAAAGCTCATTTTGCACCAGTTGGAGACTATTACCAAGTACCACAACTGGTCACACATGGACGTTGTCTATGAATTGCCAAGGCCTAAGTGACACATCTATAATGCAATCTCTACACCTAAGGCTCATGGAACATAGAACAGGGGTAAAGAAGAGGATACTGATGAATCTCTCACTTCTCATTAATGAAGCTCCTCATGCAGCAGAGGGCCAGGAACACAGAAGCTCACAAGTGGCTAAAGCGTAGAAATCAAGAGTCTGCTAACTGCTGGTCCTTGCAGGACTCCTTTATTAAACTTCACCCACCCAAGGCTCAGGGCCCATCATGGAAGAGGGGGCAGAAAGATTGTAAGAGCCAGGGAGGAGGTGCAGGACCATATGGAAACAGACTCCTACAAGATCATGAGAACCTGCTCATATGATTCTATGGCAACAGTGTCAGCATACACAAGTTCCATGCAAACTCAGGCAGACAATATCCCAGCATAGAACTGGGAAATGGACAGTAGACCCCAATCTTAGCTGAAGAAATATTGGCAACTGATTTCTGCTAAGTGTAGAAGAGCGATCTTCCTAAAACAAGGGACTCTAGATAGGCTGACTAGACCTCAGTGGATGGATTTGCACTGGGGAATGGCTGGGGACACTGACTTGACAGAGTGGGCCTTAACAGGGATGACAGATTATATGGGTTCCAGTGGGGGCAGCTATGGGAGTGTGCTGGGGGTATAAAGATGATTAAGATTGAGATGTTCTATATGAAATACAAAAAAAATCCCTACTGAAAGCTAAACACTGTCCCATAATGCACTTCCAAAGGAAATTGCTTTATAGCTGGTGAAACCTAAAATTCCATCAGTGAACGGAGAAAGACTTGCTTCAGGAGTGGAGAATATAGCCCAGGACATGAGGCCCTGAGCTTAATACCTGCTGCAGTGAGGGACTTCTTTCAAATTCCTCATCAGCATCCTGATCAAAGCCAACTTTATCTTTGTCATCAGTCAAATGAATAGCATATTTAATCTTATGAGTGTTAAGAGGCTCACATCTGGGGGCTGGAGAGTTGGCTCAGGAGTAAAAGAGCACCAACTGCTCTTGCAGAGGACCGAGGTTCAATTCCCAGCACCCACATGGCAGCTAAAAACTGCTCTAACTCCAGTTCCAAGGGATCTGACTCCCTCTTGTGACCTCCGAGGGCATTATACAACATGGGTGCACTTCCATACAGTCAGGCAATACACTCAAAATAAAAATAATGAGACTCATATCTATCATAAAGATTGTACATCTTTATGACTTTTCCAAAGTGCCATTCTACTAAAATGTTGGAAGTACCATTTTATTGGAATCATAGGAACATACATAGCTACAGATAAGTCTAAGTAGAGCAATTAAAGGCACAAAAACTATTAAGCAGTCAATTGTCAATTGCTGGGGTTCTGAGTATAAATGAACACAGTTTCAGTCCACAAACAGCTAGGGACCAGTGAGATACTACACTGACACAAACTAGAGTCAGCGGGAAGAGAGAACCTCAATTGAAGAATTTTCCAGATCGAATTAGCCTGTGGCCATATCTCTGAGGAATTTTCTTCATTGTTAGTTGATATGGGAGGGTCCAGTCCACTGTGTGGGGTATGTACCATTCATGGACAGGCATGCCTGAGCTGTTTAAGAAAGGTAACTTAGCAAGTCAGGGAAGCAAGCCAGTAAGCAGTATTCCTGCCTTGAATTCCTATTCTGGCTTCCCTTGGTGATACACTGTAAACTGTAAGCTGAATAAACCCTTTCTTCGTAACTTTGTTTTAATCATGGTGTTTACCACAACAGTAGAATGCAAACTAGGAACAAAACTGGTTCCAGAAATGTGAGGGTATTCCTGTGACAGATTTGACCATGTTTTTTAGGAGTACTATGGAGGTGCTTGGAACTTTGAGCTGTAGTGGGAAGTGGGAAGATAATGCTGAATGAAATGTAGATGGTGGAGGCCTGGTTTGTGAAGTTCAGAGGGAAGCAAAGACTCTATCAGTGTCATGTGTGTGATATATCTGAAGTCAGCATCTTTGGAAGTGAAATCTTTTGTGTTTTATTAGGACAATGGATGCTAGCTAGCTATCTGTGGTTAAAAAGAGACCAGAATCATTGAGGGAAATCTTCTAGGGAGTAGTTCCTCAGGGTCAGAATTCAGAATCTGTGGTCCAGATAAGACCAAGCTGGCAGTTGAACTTAATAATGTGTAAGAATCTTCTACATGGTACTAATTTTGGTGGCATGAAAGCTTCAGGACAGAAAGGGTTATGGAGAGAAGCTGAGTCTTGAGACTTAGAGAGGTCAAAAGAGGCACTGGTGAAGGTCCAGCCTCAGTTGCAGTAGAAACCCCATAATTGAAGGGGTCATAGAAAGAAGCTAATGCTTTGCACCATGTGGCAGGGTTAGAGTCACTGCAGAGAGATCAGGAGGCCATTAGTGAAGGTGCAGCCATAGCTGCACTGGAGAACCAAGGATACTGAGATGCCAGGACTGTGGGACAGCCACCAAGAACAACAGCAGCTGTAGAGTGGAGCCAGCCTGGAGCCTATGAGATAAGCTGTATTTACTGCAGATGGAAGAGCCAGACAAGTGGGATCACCCAGTCTTAGATGTTGGATACTGACTTAGAGAATATGGCACTGCTGGGCTTTGGTTTTGCTTAAGCGTGATTGTTTTTATGTCTTAGATCTTCCCTTTTTGAATAAGAATATATTTTACTTGTTTCAGATTTTACAGGAGTCCACAGAGATTTTTGATTTTTAAAGAGAACTTGGGACTTATTTTTTGTCTTTTTGAAGCAGGGTCTCCCTGTTTCCCCAGCTGTCCTGGAACTCACTATGTAGACCAGGCTGGCCTTGAACTCACAGAGATCCGCCTGCCTCTGCCTCCCAAGTGCTGGGACTACAGGCGTGTGGCACCACGCCCGGCTGGGACTTTTTAAAACATTAATTTCATTGATTCCAGAATTTCATACAGCCACCCTCCCCTCACCAGCCCCCCTTCAGTATTCCCTCCCCCACATTTCATGTCTCCCATTACTATCTATCCTTTTTTTACATATTTATTTTTTTGTTTTTAAAGGCCTATTGATTCTAATCTATGCCTCCCAAGTACCCCTGGGTGTGGGTCAGACTGTAGGACTTTTAAGAGTCAGGCTGTGTTTTACATTCTGATACTAACATGGAGTCTTGGTCCCAGGATAATCAATGAAAAGGGTATAGCTTATAGTGATGTGTTTGTGTGCCAAGTTGAAAAGGGATCAATAGTGCCCATTCGTTTTTGTTAGCTTAACAGAAACTGGAATCACTTGGAAAGAAGAAACATGAACTGAAGAATTTCCTGGATCAGACTGACCTGTAGCCATGCCTGTGAGGCATTTTCTTAACTGCTAATTGATTTAGGAGGTTCCAGTCCACTGTTGGCAGTGCAATCACTAGGTAGGAATGCCAGGGCAGTTTAAGAAAAGTAACTGAGGAAGCCAGGAGAATCAAGCCAGTAAGAACCATTCCTCCATGGTCTCTGCTTCAGTTCCTGTCTCCAGGCTCCTGCCTCCAGTTCCTGCCTTGGTTTCCCTCAATGATGGACTTTATCGTGTAAGTCAAATCATCCCTTTCCTCCCCAAGTTGGTTTTGGTCATGGTGTTTATCACAGCAATAGGAAGTGAACTAGAACAGTAGGTAATGGTTCTCGGAAAAGCATCATCTTCACTCATCAGGAAAACATATGGGTGGAAAAAAGAGGAAGGAGAGATGGCAGGTTGTTAGAAATTAGCTAGTATGGCTACATGAGAGGCTAAAGTGAGGATGAAGGATCATAAAGTCAGAGGAGAGCCTGGCAGGGAGTGCATCAATAAGTGCTTCCGTCGAATGCCAAGATATCATTAGTATGCTATCCTTAAAAGATAAAAATAAAGCTGGGTGCAGTTTAATCTCAGCACTCAGGAGGCAGGCAGATCTCTGTGAGTTCGAGGCCAGCCTGGTCTTCACAGTGAATCCAGGCCAGCTGGGGCTACAGGGAGACCCTGTCTCAAGAAGACCCCCCCAAAAAAGATAAAAATAAAAGCAATGTACTCAGAGGTTTGGAGTATATGTAGAAGTACAATGGTGACAGTAACATAAAGCCTGCAGGGGACACGTGGAAGCATATAGTTGTATGGCTCTTAGCCTACAGGGAAATAAGTGTGAAAGTATGAAAAGCATGGTGGTGCAGGCTTTAATCTCAACACTCACCCCTCAATACAGGGATGCAGATCTCAGTAAGACCAAGGCCATCCTGGTCTACACAGTGAGCACTGCATCATATTAAGACCTTGTTTCAAACAAAAGAAGTGTAAAATGACTTGAAGATAAATTGTGAGATGTTAATCATGTAAAGAAACCAATAAAATAACAAAAAAGATTGTAGCTACTATACAGATAGTATACAGTATAGAGTACAGTATAGTATAGAGATAGTATACAGTAGAGTATACAGATAGTATACAGTAGAGTATACAGATAGTATACAGATGGAATCTGGGAAATAATTAGGGGCTGAGGATAGAGCTCAGTGATAGACAGCTTGTCTAACAAGTATTGGGACTCTAAGTTCAGTCCCAGGACTGCAAGAAAGAAAGAAATAAAAGTGCTCAAACCAAAAGATGACCAAAAAGGGAGAAAAGAGAGCAAAAACTAAATGAGACAAAAAGAAAACAATAGGATGGTGGATTTAAACTTAATTATATTAATATAACATGTTAATGAGCCCAACATCCCAATTAAAAGGCAGAGATTGTCAGACTGGGGACAAAAAAAAATCTCAATAGTATGTGGCTCACACATAAAGAAAATATGGTGCATGTGCAGAATGGAATTTCATTTACCCATGAAGAAAGATGAAATCATAATACTCATTGGAAAATGAATGGAACTGGAGATTATTAAGTGAAATAAACCAGACCCAGAAACACAGTGTACACTTTCTGTCATATGTAGATCCTAGATTTTAATTTTTATATATGTGTATTAGTGTGGGCAGGTATGGGTATAGGCCATAAACTAGAAAGGGGAAATGAGAGGTGGGGGAAAAGAGGTCTTAAGGGTTTAAGTGGAAAAAGTATGGTAACAATACATATGACATGAAACAGAATGGGGCCTAGTGGGGCAGAAAAGGCACCAAAAGGATGGAGACTAAGCAATGGAGAAGCAATACAGGGGAAGAGGATCAACAAAGCTTCAAACAAAGCATGGGGCCGGGAATATAGCTCAACTGGTAGAGTATTTGCCTAGCATAGATGAAACCTTTGGTTTGATTCCCCAGTACCTCAGAAGCCAGGTGTGGTGCTGCACACCTATAATCCCAGCACTCAGAAGGTAGAGCTAGAAGGACCAAGAAGAGTTCAAGGTCAGACTGTAATGCCATAATGAAGCCCATTATTTTGTTTGCTAATTAAAAAAAAAAAATCTTTAAAAAAAGACAAATTCTTTGAAATTTAAAGGATGAAAATATGTATGTCAAGTCAATATGAATCAAAAGAAAGCTATAAATAATATCTATAATAATATCAAAGTACATTTTAGCACAGACAATATTACCAGGAATAAAGATGGTAATTTTCTATTAACCACAGAATCAATTCTTCAGAGGACATAATTATAAACATTTATGTACCTAGAACTTCAAAACTAATTAAGTAAAAGCGACAGAATTGCAATGAGACAGACATCCAGAATTATAGTCAGAGATCAAAACCCCTCTCAATAATAGCTAGAAGTTCACGATGAGTAAAGATGCAGAAGGCTTGAATGGTACCAACAAAGCCAACCTAACTGGCAGCTCTATGACTCTAGTCACAGCAGAACACACATTATTTCTGAGTATGCAGACTATTCCAAAGGTCATATATTGGGCCACAATACAAATCTTGGAAAAAAAATATATATAGTATGTTTTCTGAACATGAATGGAATGAACTTAGATTTGAGAAATTCATAAACATGCATAAAAGTGAACAACACATTTGTTTTGGTGGTGGTGGTATTTTTTGTTTTGTTTGTTTTTTAGACTAAGTCTCATATAGCAAAGACTGTCCTCAAAGTCACTATATAGCTGAGGATTTCCTGATCCTACTGACTCCACCTCCTGAATCCTGGGATAAACAACACACTCTTAAGTAATCTAAGGGTCAAAAAAGAAATCCAAAGCACTGAATCTGATGAAAATGAAAACAAAGTCATGACTGATGAGGTGGTGGGAAGTTGTACTTGGAGGAAAACCTAAATACCCAAACTAGAAGAGTACAAGGCCTTCAAATCAATGAGCACAGCTCCCACTTGATCAAAGAGAGGAAGAAGGAATACACACAAGGAAAGCAGATGACACCAAGCAAGATATCAGAGTGAAAATGAATGAAATAGAAAAAAGCCCACAATAATGAAAAGAAAAGCTAATTGTTTGAGAAGATTAATAAACTTGATAAACTTTCTAGTCAGATTGATCTGAAGAATAAAAAGAGAGAGAACATGTATATGAGAACTAGGAAACATGAGAAAGCAACAGCACTATAAAGTGTACAGATATGAAAGGAATAAGAAAGGAATATGATAAATAACATTTTGACAATGATTTCACAGCTTCCATTCAATGGGGAAAGTCCTAGAAAGATATAAAGTACCAAGATTAAATTATCTAAGAACTACTGAAAACATCCAATTTGTAGTTACAACCTTCTTACAAAGAAAATTCACAGTCCAGATAGCTTTGCTGGTAAATACTACCAAATGTTTAAGCAAGACAAAGCCATTACAAGACAAGAAAACTAGAGGCCAATGACTGTCATAAACACAATTCTAGTAAATCAAACCCCAAAATACACAAAAAGGTAATACATAATAAGAAAGTAGCGTTTAGCCAGTGTGGTGGCACATGCCTTTAATCCCAGCATTCTAGGAGCTAGAGGCAGGCAGATCTCTGTGAGGCCTGCCTCGTTTACATAGCAAGTTCTAAGCCAGCTGGGGCTACAGGGAGATCCTATCTCCAAAAGACCAAATAAAAAAAGTAGAGTTTATTTATTCTGGGAATAAGTTGATTAAACATCCAAAATTCATTGAGGGAATCTATCCCATTATAAGCTAAAGAAATGTCCTATTATATTGATACCAAAAATACATTTGACAAAATCCAATTCCTGATTAAAACTCTCAGTAGCAAGTAGAAAGAAACTTCCCTGATATGATAAAGGAATCCACTAAAATCTTATAGCTAACATCATACTTGATGGTAAAATCTGAACACTTTCTCAAGATTAGAAGGTCTGCTTCCAGCCTTGCTCCTAAAGTT
>NW_008334861.1:735814-775814 GCF_000622305.1 Nannospalax galili | reverse complement strand
CAGAAGCATGCAAAACGTATGCCCCCGCCCCCTTAAAAGACAATTTTGAAGCTCAGCATCACAAGACATCATGCTTCATATTCTAGCAATTGTTACCACATATTTACATTTCACAGTTAGAAAGCATTAATACGGAAATGGCTTGACAGGACAGATAGATACTGTAATCACTACACAGACAGCTATTATAAGGTGCTTCCAGAATTTGGAAATAAGGTCAGAACAAGAAGATTCCCTTCTGAGCATGAAACTAACACAAACAGAAAACACTAGAAGTAGAGTACTTAGTGAGCTGTAGCCATGCCCCAGCTTATAAAACAGTTTGGGAAACCTTGAAGTTGAATTAAAATAACCAGAGAATGGTCTCAGGCCGTTATATAACTAAGGAAAACCTAGGCTTTGGCATGGTAGCCCAGCTGTGTGTGTGTGTGTGTGTGTGTGTGTGTGTTATAATGGGGGCATGGAGAATGGGAGCATCAGTGCTCACTTACTCTAGGCTATGAGGTGGGATGCTGTCATCTGGCAGACAAGAGTACAGGTTGAACACTCATAATCTGAAAATCCCAAATATCAAATGCTCCAAAACTTTTTGATGGCCAATATAATGTCATAAGTGGAAAATGCCATACCTGACCTCATGTGACAGATTGCACTAAAAAAACACATAAACTAAAACATATTGTATAAAATTTCCTTTAGTCTATGTGTATGAGGTATTAAAAGCATACACATTTCATGTTTAGACTTCAGCCCCATCCCTGAGATATCTCATTGTATGAGACAAATACTCAAAAATACGAAAAATTCCAAAAATTGAAGCATGTCTTATCCCAAACACTTTAGATAAAGGATACTCAACCTGTATTCAGTGTCCACTATGGAGCAACTTGAAAGCCAATTCACTTTTACACTAATTTCACAATCACCAAGAAAACTGCTAATGAGTTATTAGGTTCCTTGAGGACAATACTACTTGGAGAAGGATGCCTTCTGGGATGGCTGGACATTTCATGCCCACATCTCCATGACCAGGCTGACGCTGTGACCCTGCAGCCAGGCTCTCATAAGCTGCATTGTACAGGGCCAGATAACTCAGGGGAAAGCAGACTACTGGAGTCTAAACATGGGGCCTAGTCAAAGGTCCTGCCACCCTGCGAGCTGTTACCAAGGAAACCAGTAACTTTCTCCTTGGCATGTCCAATATATGTCATGAATAAGAATAAGGTAATCAAAGTTCCAGCAATTACCAAGCTATGTTTCATAGAACATTAATTCATTAATTTCCCAAGAGATATAAATAGGCTTTGTTAAAAGCCTGGGAAATGCTGGGTTAAACAAAATAAATTAGTGGTTTTTTTTTTTTTTTTTTTTTTTTTTTTTTTTTGAGTGAGCCAGCCTTTAATGTGTAAATGCACATCAAATCAGCAACAGGGCGCTAGAGTACACCACATACCTCATACCCATGTAATTGGGGACTGCTTTTCCAAGGAATACCTGCTGATGCTGGAAAGCCCTCTAGTGTTCAGTGGAAAACAGGTTGGAAAATGATAAATATTGATCAGGGGAATGTATGCTTGTCCTACTCAGAGGGCACAGAGGGCAAAAAATGACACAGCCCGCCCTCTCCTTATCAAAAAGTGCATGATTAAAATCATATCTACATTAGGACTCATCATTACATTCAAACAATTTATTCAATTTGAATTTTTAGTACAGATTGCTTAAGATATTTTTCAACCAAAGTTTAAAGGAATTAACACAGTCAATGGGACATATAGAATCATCTGTACAGTTTGGGTTTTACAGTGCTGGGGATCAAACCTAGGGTACTGTGCATACTCAACAGGTACTTGACCACTGAGTTCCACCCCCAGTTCAACATTACTTTTAAGACTTTCATACAAAGTTGAATTTCTTTTTCTATTCCATGTCTGACTTTACAGTCATTTCCATTATATATTTTTTTCTGTCACTGAGTATTAAACCTAGGGGGCCTCAAGCATGCTAGACAAGTGCTGAGGACCAACTGGTTTTCTTCCCATATTCATGGTCAAATGTGACTGGAAACATCTGTGCATTTGTATGTGGCATAAAGGTATTGGTGAAACACAATAAGACAAAACCTTCACTAGTGATTAAATCTGGGACAGTTTTTAAATGAAGAAGTAACTATTAGACTAAAACAAATAAAATGGCCCCACTGCTTCAGATTGTTCCATAGGAGAAAAGAATACACTTAGCTTTATCATAGGAAGTAAAGGAAGAATAGAAGGCTCATTGTTTTGGTGAGTAGAGTAGATTCCCTTTATGAAGCTGTGTTAGGAAATGGGACTTACATTTGTGCTATATTAAGCTTTCACTGCAACTACCAGGTTGCAACAGGACATGATTTGACCCTTGATTTATCCAACCTATGAACAGCACACTCAAAGGATGGAATAAATTTGATCTCATAAACACATCTATTGCTCTTGGTGCCTCTGTTCACACTGTTTCCCAGCTGAGCAATTCCTTCTGATGGGCTCATCTCTACCTTGTTGCTGTGGCCCTGATAAATGCTACTAGATGATGTGGACACACGCCATGCTGGTTAGTTTCTGTCAACTTGACACAAACTATAGTCACCTGGAAAGAGGGAACCTCAAGTGAGGAACTTCTTTGTCCCTGATGACTCCAGGCACCCAGGACCCTGGCCTCTCTACTTAGCTTCCAGGAAGACAGCTTATATACAGCTACATGCCCAAAGCAGTGGTTTTCAAACTGAACTTTGGAAGGTTCTTCAGGAGTCACTGAAATAGAGTGGCACTCGACAGGTGATAGAGGACAAAGGCAAGGCTAAGCTCCTGGGGCTTGCCAGGTATATCCTCAGGGCTACTCTCCACAAGATTCTCATATTAAGCTTCTATATCAGCATCAAGGAAAATATTACTGCTTTCTGACTCTAGAGAAATCTTAAGTACTCAGCAAAGACAATCACTCAAGAATAGGATTTCTGTATTTTGATTAATCAAAATAAAATATATGTATTCATTCCACAAACACGAGGTGCTAGGAATTGTGCTAGGCATGGACCCTGCGACTTCAAATAAAGCAAAGTGCACAACCTTGGCATTTGTGTTTGTCCCTTCTAGGTCCTTATAAAGACACTTCATAATCTTACCGTGGGTCAGTAACTCATCAATAACTCTAAGAAACCAAGAAGTACGGTTGAATAAATTTCTAGCTAAAAAAATGTTGGATAAACCAATTTTTGCAAATAATGTCAAAATGGAATCTTCCAAATATAGACAAGAGAGCACTATTATAGTGGTGAAAGTAATTGGAAAGCTGTGCTTATTGCCTAGAAATCTAAAATGAAATGGCTTCTAGATACACGGTCTGTAGCTACAAACAGATTAACATGTAGAACTTGCCACCTGATCAGCTTCAGCTTCAGAAGGGTAGCCATTGTGTTCTTCCTCTATCTCCTGCACAGCACCAGGTGCATGGACAAGAAAAGGCAGAAAGGAGAAAGAAACACGTGCAAACAGACAGGTGAAAGGACAGAATTTCTTTTTTTAAAGAGACAGTAAGCATGTATAAAAGTTGATACACCTTTCATGGCTTTGCAAATCACAACACTTGCCCTCTTGGCATTAAGGAAATAACATGTACACCATCTATAGAATTCTCAGCCTAAAATGTTTTCTGTGTTTGTGTTGGGATTGGAAAATGAAAAGCAAACAAGCATCATGGATTTCAAACAATGCATTGTCTTCATAAAGCTAAGCAACACCATTGCAAATAGCAAAAAAAGTAACAGGCACATCATATGCTCACAGAAAATAAAGCACATCACAGAAACCAGATAAAGGCCAGGTCAAGCCAAAATACAACAGCAGTTCATACACAGGTATTTTAATTAGACTAAGTACCTGCATACTCTAAAGAATTATTATATTGCCCAGGGGCAAATTGCACTTCCCACATGCACATAAAACATGCTAGAGATTTTATATATACATATATTTATGTTTCTTACTGCTTATTTCTAACTGACTACTGTGACTTACAATCAATATCACATTATATATTTCTAATTACAGTAGCAACAAGATGTTTCAAAGAAACAACTGAAAGATGATACATGTTCTATGTTTTTTTTTTTTTCCAATCTCTGTAAAGGTATTCTTTTTTGTTCTGTTTTGGTTTTGAGACAGGGGCTCACTATGTAGCACTGTCTGGCCTGGAACTCACTATGGAGATCAGGTTAACCTTGAACTCACAGAGATCCACCTGCCTGTGCCTTCTGAATTAAAGGCGTGCTTAACCGCAACAGGTTCAAGATATACTATTCTTAATTTCTTTACAGAATCAATTAGTTTTTGAAACGTTAAAAATTTGTCTTTTAATTCAGCAGGTAGTATAAACAATGTGAATACTCAAGATTACAAGATTATCACCCCTTTTAAAGTGGTATTAGAGCTCCGAGAGTGAAAAATTTAAATTTAACATTTTTACTTTATGAAACTTTGCCACCATAGAAGCAGCAAAGCTTTGAAATAATTTACTATTTCAGAACTTCGCATTTTTTGTCAACAAATTTCAAAA
Organism: Nannospalax galili; assembly: GCF_000622305.1. Classification (NCBI taxonomy): domain Eukaryota; kingdom Metazoa; phylum Chordata; class Mammalia; order Rodentia; family Spalacidae; genus Nannospalax; species Nannospalax galili. The sequence goes on along the minus strand of NW_008334861.1, from coordinate 771,224 downwards.
ACTACTGAACTCATTTTTATGCTCAGATTGAATTCAGTTCACAATCAATATAGCTACCCATCAAGGCAATGTGTTTTTTTTGTTTTTTTTAAAGACAGGGTCTTTCTGTAGCTCCAGCTAGCCTGGAACTCACTATGGAAATCAGGCTGGATATGATCTCATAGAGATCCACCTGCCTCTGCCTCCCAGTGCTGGGATTAAAGGTGTGCACCACCATGCCTGGAGTGGCATTACAATTTTTAAATGCATCCAGTTTTTTTTTTAATTTTTATTTTTAAATACAAAGAAAACAGAATTATTCTGTGTTTAAAAAATGTTGAAACAGAAAAATTAATGAATATACAAAACGAACTCATACAGCATTTCAAAGTCCATGCAAGTGTAAAGCCAAACACTAATATTTAACAAAGTGAATCAATAAAAGATGATTCCCATAAGCAAAAGAAAACGGCAAAAACAAGATTAGGATGGTAAACCAACTAGTATAAGAAGAATTTTACGTAATCTGGTTATTTTGTACTAGTTCATTGGATTCCATAAGATTACAAGTTTTAAACTGAAGTCATTAACTCATACTATGAAAATCCACACTGTTTCCATTTAATGGAAATAGCTTAATTTCCATGCTTGATACTAAGAGTTAAATGCATGCAAATTACCACTCTTTGTCTTGCTTTATGAATACTCTGAAATAGACGGAAGGAAAATCACGAAGAATATAGGCTATATTCTACAATATCTATGTTTTTAAAAACACTAGGCTAGCATAGATTGATCTTTCTAAATTTTGCTTCAAGGTTAGCACTTAAACTCTATTTTGACTGAACATGCAAACACAGCACGGCTCAAAATTTTACTTGGATCGGATTAACAAATGACCACTTTTTTGGTTGCAAAATTCTTCAGCATGAGTCACACAATAAGTAAAGTTTGAAAAGGCCTACGTAGGCCCAGACTTCTGGCCCCTGCTATGAACATCTGTTGGATCAGAAATCATGTGGTAAGAGGAAAGCCAGTACAGCTCACTGGCAACAGTTTTCCCATCCTGCCCTCACACAGGTAGGCTTTCACTGCACATAAAAAAAAACATTGTAACAAATAAAGCATTTCTAGTGAACACTTAAGCTATGACACAGCCGAGCAAATTGATCAGAGTGATTCATAAAAAGCAGTGAGAAGGTAAAGGACACTAAACAGACCAAGTGTTCCATAAGGCATAGACACACACAAGTAGGAGGTCCATTTGCCAAAAGCCAAGTATCCTTACCCTTGTATCAGGCCTCCTGAAAACCTGTTAGTTAAAATACAGAACATCATCATCATGGAAACATTACTACTGATCTGTGAAAGATGTTATTAGGTTCAACAGCCTAGTTCCCAAAAAATGCAAGCCTCTATAATGCATTTACTCTCAAAGTTTCACTCAATATCAAATCATTCCTAACATATTTGTCCTGGAATTTTCAGGGAGGTCTACGATTTGGCAAAATGCATCATCCTCACCTCAATCTATTTTGAACACAAATTCCTTCTGACAAGAGCTCTTACAAGCTACCATGAACAGGCTTGTTTGAAAAGTATATGTGTGCTTCTATTTGTAAAATTGAAGGTATTTTTCATATAGAAACGATGATATAAAAGGGAGTTACCTACACTGGACCTAGATAGAACACAGTTTAGCTATGTAGGTGCTCACAGCATCCTAACAATGAGGTGATCACAGAGCTTAACCTGGCTTTTATTAAATTACATTTTCAATTCCTACTTTGGAACTCCAGATATGATTACCCCACTGGAGTCAGGATGGATGCAGGCAGTGGAGAGAGGGTCCAGGGAGGAAAAGGCAGTGGCTGGCCCTAGAGGGGAGGTGAGATCACACTTTATTTAACCAGGAGACACTGACTTTTGCAAGATTAATCCTATGGCCTGAGAATCCTAAGTGAACAGGCAGCTTCTGTATAGAGAAAGTCCTTGGGCAGGAAGTACCACACACAGAGACAAACCAGAAAAGCACACAATTTAAACTATTTGGGGAGCACTTTAATGTCTCTGTACCCCACGGCAAAATCTACAACACTAGCATGTGACCACCAGGTGTTGAATGAGAAATACACCATCAAAACAAAATTACCGGAGGTTCTCGGTAGCTTTCTGAATTTACTAAGGAAGGAGAAACCACATGCCTAGGAACACAGGCTTCAAAAATCATCTCTGAAAAATAAGGAAAAATTAAAAGAATATACAAAAATAATTAAAGCCACTAATTTTTAAACATAAAATTTTTAGATTAAGAAGCTTAAATCTAACTTTTGGGGGACAAAAATTTGCACAAATGCAAAATTTACCAAGTTGTGCACTTGATATGTCAAGTTTATTACTTCTCAGCTGTACCTCAAGAAAATTGGCAAAGGGTTAATAAAAGGAATGTACATTTATGGTAATAAAAATCTCAAAACTGACAGGCTCCCCAGCCAGAGCTCAACTCCAGGACAACTATACTTAAGTAGGCCTATTTTTAATTGTCCATGACTTGACCTCTCATTTGTTGATATCACTTTTAAACAGTGTTTATGGATCTCTCCTTTTAATAGAGAAGATAAACTTTTTCAAACCACTACCTCCCTCTTCCAAGTCTCTGTTGACCCAAATTTACTTTTAATTCTTCTACTTAAGGTGCTAGAGCTGCTAGTTAAACCCTGGTATTCTGATTCCAGATTTGCTTCCCTGACAACTCTGCTCTTTTTGTGAGATCTCAGGATGGGGTCTCAATAACTAGAAAATCAACTTTGATCCCTGCATAGTACATACAGGATCTCTTAACTTGCTTTAGGTTTATTGAAGAAGTATACACTAGCCCTTCCTGCAGCTCTCTTCCCCTTCTATCCCCACTCTTTGAGTCCAGCATGTTGTATTTTTACACTTCTGTAACTGTCACTTCTGATGCTTTGTAAAGTGACCGTAAGAGGTGAACAGTACAAAGTAGACCACAATTCTTTTTCATTTTTGTTTGTTTGTTTGAGACAAGGTCTTGCTGGGGCCCCAGCTGCCCTGGAACTCACTATGTAGACCAGATTGACCTCAATCTCATAGAGATCTGCCTGACTTTGCCTCCCAAGTGCCAGAATTAAAGGTGTGTGCCACCAAGCCTGGCCCGACTATTTTATGTATATGAGTGTTTTGCCTTCATGTATGTAAGTGCACCACATGTGTGTAATGCCTGTGGAGGTCAGAGTGTGGGATTCCCTGCAACTTGAATTATGGATGGCAGTTAGCCATCATATGGGTCATGGGATTCAAACAGGGGTCTTCTTCTGCAAGAGCAGTCAGTGCTCTTAACCACTGAACCATCTCTCCAGCCCCCACAATCAAGATTTTATGGAAATAATGCACACTGCAGAATCAAGTAGTGAGGCTAAGCCTAATGGAAGTCACACCCCTTTGTCAAAGAAACTAGCTTGACAATTTGGAAAGGGGTAGCATAAATAACCAGCTTTTATGCTCATGCAGTTCTTTGCTATTATAAGGAAGGCCTCAGTAGTGCGGGAAAGAGAGTTAGCACGTTGACAGGGGTTTGCCCCAAAGTCTTGAAGTTGTGTTTCTCTCTGGCTCCCTTTACCCCTCTTCTGAAATGACCCTTTTCCTGTATACACAGAAGTTTACTTCCTTCTTGAATTGGATTCTGATGGAAGCCAGAGGAGACAGCAGTACTTTTAAGGCAGAAAACCTAAGAGGTCTCCCAATGTCTGTCCTGGGAACTTCATTTTCTATGACGATAAAATGAGAACAGTCTATTGGATGACTGCAAGCCCACAATCAGTTCTAAAATTCTAAGGCTGACATCATCTAAGCCTCATCAGAAGCTTCCAGACTGAGACTTTGGAGGCAAAGTGGCATAGTGGTCAAAAGAACATGGTACTGAGTCAAACCTTGGTGCCACCCCTTACTTACTAGCCACAAGAGCCCACAAGCCACATGCTCATCAGTCTTAGCCTTCTCTAAATTGGTGATCCTCAGCACACCATCCCTCCACATTGGTGATAGCATTAAATTTGTTAAAATAATTATGTCTAGGGGCTGTAGAGATGGCTCAGAGCAGTGGCTACTCTTGCAGAGGGTGCTGGTTCGATTCCCAGCACTCACATGGCAGCTAACAACCATCTGTGACTCCAGTTCCAAGGGATCTGACAACCTCTTCTGACCTCTGCAGGCACTGCACAACATGGTCCACTTATACACATGCAGGCAATATACTCATACACATAAAATAAAAATAATAAATAATTGTATGGGGGGTAGGGGCAGTAATTTTCCTTCATTGATGGGACTCTGCTGCCCCAACTTGTACCACAACCATCTTTATATGCCCTATATCCCTCCCTCACCACCTACATATGCCATGAGCAAAAGTCACAGAAAAGCGACAACGACCTTAATATATTTCAATAAATCCAGCATACAATCCAAAAGTTAATGAACACTTAACTTGCCTTAACATTCTAAATGACCTTCATCAAGTCAAAAGAAATCAACAACCTTTGAAATGTGTATGAAAGTTTTTGGGGGGTAAAACTCCCTCTCTCCTCAGATTCCCTTTATGTCATCCTCCAAGGCAGTCGCAAGCAGAAGGGGGGAAAGCTTCTGTGGACTGGTGCAGGTTTGGCTTTTCCCACTTTGGCACTCTGGGATTTGTCTGCTAAGGATGCCCTTTAAGGTACACCCTGCTCTCTTAAGCCTATGAAGAATTCACTTGTATGGGCTCTGCCCCCAAAGAGGTCACAACTGTCCAGAGCTGCCTTTAGATGTGTTTGCTGACTTCAGGAAAACAAATGAGTGCACTATGATTGTGAATCTATCTAAACCAGGCCCTTCTAGGTAGCACGGATCAATAAATAAGGCTCAGATGTAGCTCAGTCGTAGTTTACTTGCTTACCATGTGTATGACCCTTGGTTCAATCTGAGCACCACCAAAAGAATCACCAAACAAAAGACGTAATAATAAAGCAGATACTTTATTTTGGCCTAAATCTATTTGGCTCCTGTGTTCTTTTTCCTCCTTTTTCTCAGGGTTAGGGATTGAACTAATGGCCTCATGTGTGCGAAGCAAGGACTACATCACTAATCCACATGCCAAACCCATATCTTCTTTAAGACAAGGTCTAACTCTGTACTTTAGGCTGGCCTACAACTATGTAGCCCAGGCTTCACTTAAACTTATGTCAATCCTCCTGCTTCAGCCTCTCAAGTGCTGGGATTACAATTGTGTCAAATCTTAATTCTTGATAAGGCAAGAGTAGATACCCCCAAACTCCTAACATGGTGCAAGTTATCAAAAGACTGCTCTACACTAGGCATTGCATGGATTATGTCAACCCTCCCAGTCACCCCTAGGAAAAATTTGGAAATTTTTGTCTTTTGACACAGGGTCTCCCTGTACCCCAGTTGGCCTAGAACTTGCTATGTAGACCAGGCTGGCCTCGATCTCACAGAGATCTGCCTGCCTCTACCTTCCAAGTACTGGAAATAAAGGCATGCACCACCATGCCCGGTCTTATTCTCCTTTAAAAAATTTTTTATCATTTTTTAATATTTTATTTATTATTTTTATTTTATGTGTATGAGTGTATTGCCTGCATGTATGTGGGTGCACCCGTGTAGTGCAATGCTGCCAAGGTCAGAAAAAAGCTTCAGATTCCCCTGGAACTGGAGTAAAGGACGGTTTGTAGCTGCCATGTGGGTGCTGGGAATCAAACTCAGGTCTTCTGCAATAGTAGTCAGTGCTCTTAACTGCTGAGCCATCTCTCTAGCCCCTATTCATCATTTTTATTTTATGTGCATAAGTGTATTGCCTGCATGTGTGTTTAAGTGCACCCACGTTGCACATTGTCTGTGGTCAGAAGAGGGTGCCAGATCCCCTAGAACTGGAGTTATGGATGGTTGTTAGACTTCATGTGGGTGCTGGAATCGAACCTAGGTCCTCTGCAAGAGTAGCCAGTGCTCTTAATTGCTGAGCCATCTCTCCAGTCCTTTATCCTCAAGGGTTGTGATAAGGACCCTCAAATCTTAACTGCTAGATTGCCATGCTCTGCCTGCTCCTTCCTTCAATGCCATGTTTTCTAAATATCTGCTAACACTTGCCAAGTCTAACTTCTGCCATAATTTTGTCTTTTTTATTAAATTCTATGCAGCACACCCTTGAACAGATGCTCACATCATGTTTCAGCAAATACAATTCACTCCTCTGTGTGTGTGTGTGTTGTTGTTGTTGCTTTTACAGATAAAGATTTCTGTAGAATGACATTATACTGTAAATGAGCATCTGCATGTGTTTCATACATATGTTGCCTTATTGAGTACACTCAACCTCTACTATAATACCCATTATGCAGATGAGGACACTGAGGCTCAATAAGATTATGTCATTTATTAAGCAGCTAGTCAGATACAGGTCTGAAACTCAAGGTAAAAGGTACCTAAACTCCAAACTTTATAATCTATAGGACAAATCAAACAAGACAATTTTAAGTTAAGTAATTATCACTTTCTTAAAAGATCATTTGAGGGAACAGGAGAGATGGCTCAGTGGCTAAGAGCACAGGTTGCTCTTATGGAATACGGGGGTTTGAATCCTAGCACCCACATCATGGCTAGCAACTGTCTGTAACTCCAGGTCTTGGGGATCTGACGCCCTCCTCTGTCCTCTGCAGGTATTGCATGACACGGGTGCACTTACATACATGTGGGCATAACATTCATACACATAAAAATAAATGTTAAAAAAGATGATTTGATACTATATATTGGAGACTTCTGTTTAAAAAAATATAATGCTAGAGTTAAAGAAATATCATTGGTTGGCCAGACATAATGGCATATACCTTTAACCACATGATAGGGAGGCTGAAGCAGGTGAATCTCTCTGAGTTTGAGGCCAGCCTGATCTACATAGAGATTTTCAGGTCAGCCAGGGCTCTACACTGAGACACTGTCTCAAAACACAAACATACAAACACCACTACCACCACACCCATTACCACTGTCAAGTACAAAATCTACAAATAAAATATTTTTGTATAATAATCAGATTACCAGAAAAATTAATTTTATAAAAGAGGTCTACCCTGCCAGGCATGGTAGAGCACGCCTTTATTCCCAGCACTTGGGAGGCAGAGGCAGGTAGATCTTTTTGAGTTCTAGGTCAGCCTGTTCTACATAGTGAGTTTCAGGCCAGGTGGGGTACAGGGATACCCTGTCTCAAAAAGACAAAAAAAAAAAAATGTTTACCCTGCTAGGAAGTTGTATGTTCTATCAGGGGTAGCTCTTATTATGGTAAAACACAGCACATTTGTTGGAGCACTACAACAAGAAGTTAAATGTTCACCAACTAACCTGAGTCAGAGGCCAGGGACAGGCCAATCAAAATTGGAACATTTTTCTATGCACTTTTCATCAGGATCAGCAAATATAATCCCGGGCTCTAGGAAATTAGATATAACAGAATTTCCTGATGTCCTTAGCCAAGCCCCGACAGAGACAATCATCTAAAAACTTCTACAGAAATGTAGAGAATGAGCTGTTCAATTAATTCCACCCTGGCTGAAGTGTGCTAGTCATTCATTTTCAAAAAGAATGCATATATTTGTAATTGAATGAGTAGAAGGACACTTGTGTAAATTATAACATTTTCACTAGCATACCTGCAGGTCTTCAATTAAACACTAACCACAATGTATTTCACATGCTGTATAGAATCATTTAGCAGTCTGCCTTAACTTTAAAAAACGAAAGATTTCACATACCACTATCTAATCACAATAATATCATCTTACAACAACTACAGTACAGTATCAGGACCAGGGGACTGAAACTGGCACAAGTATTATGATTTCAGCATCAGATATCCTTACTGCTGTCCTTTTACAGCCACACCTACCTCCCTCCCTGCCCCCATCAACCTTCTTCACTCCTGGCAAACATTAGACTTCATGTCTATAATGTTATTTCAAGAATATTAAATAAATAGAATCATGTATGGCATTTGCATTTTTGAAGCAGTGTAATTCTCTTAAGATTCATCCAAGTTGTTGAGTCTATCAATATTTCTTTCCTTCGATTATTAATATTCCATGGTATAGATGTACCACAGTTTCACACCTGCTGAAGATCTCGTTGCTTCTAGTTTTCAGCTATTACAAACAATGCTGGCATAAACATTTGCATATAATTTTATGTGAACATTAAGATTTTATTTCTCTGGGACAAACGCCCAGGAGTACAACTGTGGGAACACATGGTAGCTGTGTATTCGGTTTTCAAAGAAAGTGCTAAACTGTTTTCTAGAATGACTCTATCATTTTACATGAATGATTTGGGTTCATTGAATCCTGGCTAGTGTTTGGTTTTTCTTTTTAAATTCTAATCATTCTAATAGGTATGTAGTAGTATCACGTCATGGTTTTATTTATAAATCTCTCCCCCCGCCATTATCTAATAATGTTGAACGTTTCATGAGCGTCTCTGCCATCTGTACATGCCTCTTTGCTGATAGGCTTCATGTCTTTTGTTCATTTTCTAGGTTTCATTTTTGTCACTGCTGGATTTTGAATATTCTTTATAAATTCTAGATATTACTGTTCATCAGGATGAGGCTTCCAAAGATCCTCTCCTGCTCTGTAGCCTCTCTTTTTGCTCTTGTAAAAGGTTCTCACAAAGCAAAGGTTTGTTAAATTTTGATTAACTTTACCTTTTATAAGTTTGTGCTCTTTTGTCTAGTCAAAGAAAAATTCTTCTTGGCTCCAGATCCTTTTTGTTCTCTGAGTTTTATATTTTCAAGTTCATGACAATTTTTTTACAAGCTGTGAGACTTAGATCAAGCTTTGTATGTGAATGTTATACAATATTTACACATACACGTATGTTTTATTTTGCCAACAAATTACTCAAGTAGCATTTTCTACAAAGGGTGTCTTCCTTTCTTTTGTGTTCTCATTTAAAAAATCTCATTGTTACTGTGGGTCAATTTCTGGAATTTCTGTTCTGTTCCATCTTGTACTCCTGTCAGTCTTGATTATAGTGTTATATAATATGCCTTGAAATTATGGACTGATTCCTCCCAATTTATTCTTCAAAACTCTTTCAACTATTCTAATCTGTTTATATAAATTTTACATTTTTTGTGCTGATTCATACATCAACTTTGGGGGAAGTGACATCTTCATTACACTGAATTATCCAAATACACAAGCACAGCATGATGCTATTAATTTAAATCTTGATTTCTTTCATGAACATTTGATAGTTTTCAATATTCAACTGTTTATATTTTGTTGCTGACATACCCAACTGTGTATTTCATTGTTCTGGTGCTGATATAAAGAGTATTATGCTTTAAATTTTAGTTTCAGAGTGTTGACAGTGTATAGAAACACAGCTGATTTCTCTATATTTATCTTGTATCCTGCAACATTGTTAAACTCACTTATTAGTTGTAGGAGGATGTTTGCTTACTGTGTTCTCTCTTCTGATTCTTGAGGTTATTCCTATGATTGCTCCCTTTCTGCCTAGAGAACCCTGTTTAATCATTCTTTTAAGATAAGTGGCTGGTGACAAATTCTCTTCATTTTCTTTTATCTGTAAACACCTGCATTCCTGAAGCATATTTTTACTGAGTTGACAGATTTTATTTTAGCACTTGAAAAATAAATAAAACGCAAGCCTGGTGTGGTGGCACACACCTGTAGTCCCAATACTCGGGAGGCAGAGGCAGGCGGATCTCTGTGAGATTGAGGCCAGCCTGGTCTACATAATAAATTATAAGTCAACTGAGGCTGCAGGGAGACCCTGCCTCAAAATAATAAATAAATAAATAAATAAATAAACAAACAAACAAATAAATTGCACTTCATTCAGTTGCTGATAAGAAACTGCCACAGGATCTCATTTTCCCTATAAGAAAACCTCTGGATGGTAGAAAGTGCTAATATTTCTCTTATTGCTTTCAAGATTTCTTTTTTCTATTTTTGGTGATTTCTTTAGAAGTGTGACTATGATGTATCTTGGTGTGCATTGGGGGGGGGGCCTTCTCATTTTTGTTTTGTTTTCTTTGTTTTTTGAGACAGTGCCTCCCTTTAGCCCCAGCTGGCTACCTGCTCTGCCTCCTGAGTGTTGGGATTAAAAGCATGGGCCACAGCACCTGGCCAAGTTCTTTTTTTAAATCCATTTTTTATTGTTTGAGAATTTCATAGATGCACATAATGTTGTGATCAAATCCAGTCCTTCTTCCCTCCCTTCCAAGTCCTCCCCTACCTTTCCCCACCACTTTTCCCTCCCAACTCCATGTGCTCTTTAAAAAGAAAAAAACAACTCACTGGGTTCATTCTGTGCTGCCTCTGTGTGCATGTCTATGTGCATAGGACCACCTACTGGAACATGGCTAGTTTCTCAGAGGGCTGAATTCCTAAGAAACAAACAATCAAACAAACAAAAACCCCCTGACTTTCCCTCCCCCCAGCAGCCATCAATTGCCAATAGTTCCTCAGGTAGGGGTGAGACTTTGTCAGGCCCTCCTCCACTCATGCTGGGATTTTGGATGGTATGATCTTCTGCAGGTCCCTCTGCTGAGTCCACATGTGCAATGGCGTTATCATGTCCAGCAAATACTGTTTCACTGTAGATGTCTTCTGGCTCTTTTTTGTTTGTTTGTTTCAGACTCACACTGTAACCCAGGCTGGCGTTGAACTTGTAGTAATCCTTCTTCCTGGGTGCTGGGATTCCAGGTGTAAGCCACCGTGTCTGGCTTGGGGGAATTTCTCTTATTTGGGAAATAATACACTCAGCTTCTTGACTCTCATTAACACCAGGTAATCTCTATTGCTTTATTTTCAAGTTCTCGAATTCTTTTCTCTGCCCTCTTTATTCTGTTATCGAACCCAGCCAATGAATTTGTTTTTGTTATTATACCTTACAGTTTTAAAAGCTTATTTCCATTATTCTTAATCTATTTCTTTGTTTTTAAATAGGTTATTACTTTTATTTTATGTGTATGCATGTATTGCCTGCACGTAGGTAAGTGCATCCATGTCATGCAATGCTCGCAGAGGACAGAAGAGGCTGTCGGATCCCCTGGAACTGGAGTTACGGACAGTTGTTAGCTGCCATGTGGGTGCTGGGATTCGAACCCGGATCTTCTGTAAGAACAACCAGTGTTCTTAACCGCTGAGCCATCTCCCCAGCCCCATTTTACTCTATTTCTTTACTCAAACTTTTCTATTTCGTTCCTCTTGCTCTCTAGTTTTTTACAACCATCTCAATCCTGTTTATAATTGTTTACTAAAGATTCAGGTGTACATGTTATGATGGATTCTTTTAAATCATTTGAACATAATTCTCAAATGTCATCTCAGTTTAATTTTTTGAAACAAGGTTTTAGTCTGTAGCCCCAGCTGGCCTGAAACTCCTGGTAATCCTCCTGTATGAGCCTCCAAAATGCCAGAATTATAGGCATGTCATATCAGTTTTAACACCTAGCAATTCTCCCTCCTCCATCCATCTTCTTCCCTCCCTCCTTCTCACCTCTCTTCTCTCTCTCTTTGGGGTAGTAGGAATCAAATAAATGGTCTTGTGCATGCTAAGCAAGCAGTCTACACTGAACTATATTCCCAGCCCACAGGAATTCTTTTATGTCTATTCAGTTTGAGATCTTCCTCACTCTTGGTAAGACAAGTGATTTTCAGTTAAAATCCAAACAACTTAGGCATTATATTACTTGACACTCTGAGTCATACTTAAACACACTTAAATGGTTTTCTCTGGCACTGCTCCAGCACATAGGGACACAACTTTGGTACTTACAGTAAGGGAAGAATTCTAGGTTTCCCATTCAGCCTCCATTGGCATCAGAGGTGAGGGTTCCTTATTAGTGTTGAACAGGAGCAAGTGTTTCAGTGCCCAGCTAAATTTCCACAGAAGACCTCCCTGTGTCATTACTGCTCCCTACATGTTCTTCACTGATAGCACAATGGAAGAGGTAACCTTGTTATCAGTGGGTGGTGGTCAAAGTCCAAGCTCTTCACTAAGCGTCCTCAGATATTTCATTTCCCCCACAGTGGGTTGCTGTGCCGCCATGCAAGAAGGGAATCAAGGTTCTCCAAATGGTGATACTGGTTCAGTGGGTGTGTGGCCACACTGTTGTCTGTGGTGTTTGGGTGAAATAGAATGCCTAGTGAATAAAAGTTTTCTTTTTGTGAGGCTGCTCCTTTCCTGGTCCTTTATCTAGACACAACAGTTTTCTTTTCTCTTGACTGCATCTAATGGCATGTTTTTTATACAGGCTCTCACTATACATATATAGTCCAGGCTGGCCTGGCATTTAGGATCCCCCTGCCTCAGCATCTTCAGTGTTAGGATTGTAGGTATACACCACTATGCCCCAAGAACCTAATGGCATTTTTGGATCAATGGGTTTCTTCACGTATGTCTCTGGGACATATGTAGCAAGAACCAAAACCCAGGGGCTGTGGCACAGTGGAACAGTGCTTGTATAGCATTTATGAAGTCCTAGGTTTGCTCCGCAGCACTGCAAAATAAATAAAACAAGACATTCAACACTACATCAGTCTTTGGGTATTGAGACCCCCTAGCTAGGGTTTTTGTCTTTCTACCTTTCAGATTATTCTTGTGATTTTATAGATAATGTCTAGACTTTTTAGTTATACACAGTGTGAGGAATAAGAAAAAGTACATCTGTTCCATCTTCCCAGAAGCAGAAAATCAAGTCCCAACATGTTGAAGAGATAACTGTTTTTCATAAGAACCAATAGATGATAGCATTTTCCCCTCTATTACAGTGATTTTAAACCGGAGGGCTATTGCTCAAACAGATAGTAATAGGGCTTTTTAGAAATGCTTTTGAGGGAGCATGATGTACCTTCCATTCTCCACATCACTCCTCTGTATTTGCCTCAGTTGTTAACCATCCCATCTAGGCATTTTAGTTTGCAGCTTATGATTTAATGAGGCATGAGGCCAGATTTTTCGACAAGGGATTAAGGCTGTGACTCCTACCCAAGCTTCCCTTTTCACAGATCAGCCAACCCAACTCAGGATACATTAATGAAGACCTAGCTCATGCTTAATAAAGTGTTTCCCATCACTGCCTCCCACTTTACTCCAAAGCCCTTCTGGAAATTTCCTTTGGAGATCCAGAGCTTAATTACTGCACTATCCTGGTTCAGTGATTAAGCTGGTATACTGCCATCCTGATTTTCTCCTTTTTTCTTAGTTTAGATTAGAGAAGAAATCTAGCTATCACTGTGTGCACAAGGATGAAGAGAGAAAAGACAGGAAAGGAAAGAGAAGTGATGACAATAATGACACAGCCAGAAGAAGCAAGATGATCCTGTAACTATAGTACCCTAAATAAGGTGGCAGAAGGCAGACCAGAATCAAGTCCTTTTGAAGAAAAGACAATTGAAGAATAGTCTAGAAACAAAGGTATCTAGACACTTATAATCTGACCATAACCCTTTTATCTTTACAATAAAAAAAAAAACCCAAAAACAGATTATGCAAGGTCACAAAACTAGCCAGTACTGTTTGTACTGCTCCACAAAACTCCCTCTTCCTGGTCAAGTCCTACTTTCCAAACAATGGAAGCTATGATCAAATGTGTCATTTCTACAAATGGTCCCTAGAAATGTTTCACTATAATCTGTAACTGTATTACAGCAACCAATATAGAGATTACATTCAGATCATATTCGTAAACTTTTTTTTTTACAAAAGGGCAAGATATTTTTTCTACTGTATGTTGGCCTAGTTAAATAAAAGAAATTGAACTGGCAGGGGTAAGGTAAACAAAACTTTTATTACATTTATATATTTTTTACATCTTTATATTTTATTATTTTTTTATGTATAAGTATACTGACTGCATGTAAGTGCACCCATGTCATGCAATGCCCATGGAGGCCAGAAGAGGGCATCATATTCCCTGGAACTGGAGTTATGTATGGTTGTTAGCTGCCATGTGGGTGCTGGGAACCGAACCCAGGTCCTTTGCAAGAGCAGCCAGTGCTCTTAACCATTGAGCCATTTCTCCAGCATCCTTATTACATTTTTAAATAACATTATCAGAGTAATATTCAGGATGGCTTGGTATTTCAGTATGCATTTATGAACTTAGTTCACCTACAACTCAGTATAACATCTGTGTACCCTTTCAACTGTGACAATGTCTGGCAAATATCTGTCATTTCACACTAGTGCCTCTATAAGTTGAGCTTGCTGTAATTGCATACCACTTGTGTTAGTATTTGTCAATAAATGTGCATAAGAACTATATGAGGCCAGGTGTGGTGGTGCATCTGTGCACCCCCAAGCACTCTAGGAGGAAGAACCAGAAGGATGTATAGTTCAAGTAGAGGGGAGAGGAGGTAAGAAAAGGAGAAAGGAGAACTGTGAGAGAGGAGGACAAAAAGAAGGAAATGAGGAGGAGAGAAAACAGAGGCTGGGAGGAGAGAGAAGGGAAGGGGCAGAGGGAAAGGAAGGGGGAGAAGGGAGAGGGAGGGGAGTGAAGAACAGAGGGAGAGGAGAAAGGAGGGGGAAGGGAACGGAGGGCAGAGGGGGTGCAGACTGGAAGAGACAGAGATAGGAGAGGGGAATGGTGGGGAGATAGGAAAAGGAAAACGAAAGGGGGAAAGAGGGCTGGGAAAGGGGAGGACGGGAGGAAAGGGGAGCAGAAAGGGGGAAGACTGGGGAGATGGGAGGGAAGGAAAGGAGAGAAGGGGAAAGGAAGAAGGAAGGAAGGAAGGAAGGAAGGAAGGAAGGAAGGAAGGAAGGAGAAAGGAGGAGAGGAAAGAGGATGGGATCAGCAGAGCAAGGGAGAGGAAAGAAGGGCAGAGGACAGGAGGGGAGAAAGGAAAGGAGAAGTGGGGAGGAGAGTAGAAAGGAAGGGAAGAGCATGAGTGTGGGAGAGGAAATGGATGAGACCCTTAGTTCCTTCCTTCAGAGATTCTGATTCACTAAATTGGGATGGGGCCCAGGAAGGTACTTTTTTTTTTGGAGACAGGGTCTCACTATGTAGGCTGGGGTTGCCCTGGAACTTGGTGTATAGACCAGGCTATCTCAAACTCACAGAGAACTGCCTGCCTCTATTTCCAAGTACTGGGATTAAAGGTGTGTGCCACCACACCTAGCCCAGGAAGGTATATTTTCATAGGTACCCAAGTATATTGAAGGAGAAAAGCAAAACTTAAATGACTCTACTTTTCAATAAACTAATTTGGGTTCAAATCCCAAGTTTAATTGTGTGACCCCAAGGAAGCCATTTTACCTCTCTAGGCCTTAGTTTCTTGGATTGTTAAGTGATGATTATAATAATAACTAATTCACTGGACAATTTGAAGAGTAAATGTATGTCATGTCACCACTAGAGGGAACCCATTCATGGCGCTGAAAACCTAGTCAAGAACGCATGGCTAGGGAGGTCCTAGGCCCCAGAGGGGAACCTACTACTAGTGTTCTGTTAAGTACTACCAGTGTTCTGCTAAATGGACCATGTTGTTGAACCTCCTTCGAATACGCATGTTTTATACCCATAGATTCTGAAGACCAAGAGCCTCACCTGCTCCCTTGTCAGCACACATGAAAATCAGGTAACAGGACACTGTTGAGGGATAGACTGTCAGTATTCTAACAGCAGACCATCCGATTTCTAAGACCCCATAGGCTTTGGTAAACATAATCAACAATAGCTGTTCGCTTGAGTAAAGCAAGAGACAACACAATAGCAAATCTGAATCACAGGGGTTCTTGAGTCTTTTTCTGAACTTGTGCTATGAGCTAACAAGGGATAGAAGCTAAAACCCCTAAAGTATCAGATATGAGGAACCAGGGTCTTGATTGGAGCTCTTGAACCGTTTCTAAGATTTGATATCTTGCAGAGACCATGCTTTTCAGAGAAGTTAACCAATACCAAATGTATTTCATACATGCTTGTAAAAAATCAATCACTCATTCCTATCAGGCAAAAATGACTATGATAAACCAAAGCCACAATTCAAGCAAACAGCACAACTGAAATATAAACATGGCTTCATTTAGTGTAACCATTAATAGTTCATTGATAATTAAGCACTAGCCTTTAACCTGAACAAAGATGGAGCAGATAAGTTTTTTGCTTCTTTGTTAATTCATTCAATAAATAGCTATTAAGTATCTATTATACTCCAGAACAATGCTGGAAAAGCAGTCTGGGCTTACAAGAAACTTCAGAATCTTAACCTTATAACATGCAGATAATCCCAACCTTTAAAATAAACAAGAAAGATTTCTCACTCGAATAAGGACTGAAAAAAATGAGGCTGCACCACTTTGAATTTTCTAAGTGTTTTTGAATTGTAATATCACGTATTGATGTTGGCTATTCAACCCAATACCTAAATATAAAAACATGTGAAGGGATTGTACATCAAGACACCAGGTTTGTTTTGTTTTGTTTTGTTTTAATGTGTATGAGTGTTTTGCCTGCATGTATGTAAGCACATCAGTATTGTGCAATATCTGTGGAAGCCAGAAGAGGGCATCAGATCCCTTGGAACTGGAGTCTTGGATGGTTGTTAGCCATTATGTGGGTGTTGGGAACTGAACCTGGGTTCTCTGGAAGAGCAGTCAGTGGTCTTAACCACTGAACCATCTCTCCAGCTCCAAGATGTTTTTTTTTTTTTAACACAGAAAGGATACACATTTCTTTTTGGTTTGTTTGCCTGCTGTCTGAGAGACAGTCTCACTCTGTAACTCACCCTGGCCTTGAACTTGCTCTAGAGACAGGCTGGTCTCAAACTCTCTTGCAAGTGCTGCATTACAAAGAAGCAACATCATGCCCGGCCATGAATTTCTTATAATGAAGAACTTTACTTTTTGAAAAAAATAATCAAAATCTTAGGGCAGTTTTTCCTCTCAATTACAGAACTATGATCACAGACAGAAAACAAAGGTGAAATTTCTCCTCTAGATTTCAGACTGAACAAGAGAAAACCTCTGTCATTGCTCCCCAAAAAAAGGGCACTTAAACATCAACCTAAAACTGCAAAGCTTCTTGGCTATGTATATACTGAAAATTGAATTAAACACTCAATGCTGCTTACCTTGTAATCTCTGGACACATTTTCTGATGTCACTGAACCTGAAATCTGACTAGAGATTGTAGCAGCTATAAGCTGTTTACACCATTCAACATGTGACCCTGTAGGACTAAAAGAAATAGTGTGATTAAAGATTTTTAACCATAAGCTTCCAGTGGGAAAAATGTGTACTTGGTAGGAATATACACACTTTAAAAAAACAGGGTCTTGCCGGGCGTGGTGGCACACGCCTTTAATCCTAGCACTCGGGAGGCAGAGGCAGGCGGATCTCTGTGAGTTCAAGGCCAGCCTAGTCTACATAGTAAGTTCCAGGACAGCTGGGGCTACAGGGAGACCAAAAAAAAAAAAAACCCCCCCCCCAAAAAAAACAGGGTCTTATGTAACCCAGGCTAGTTTTAACTCACAATGCAGCCAAGGTCAGCCTTGAACACCTCATCCTCTTGCTTCAACCCCCATGTGCTGAGATTATAGATATGTAGCACCACACCAAGCTATATGCACTTTTTGGGGGGTCTTTTTGAGACAGGGTCTCCCTGTAGCCCCGGCTGTTCTGGATTCACTATGGAGATTAGGCTGGCCTCAAAGTCACAGAGATCCGCCTGCCTCAGCCTCCTGAGTGCTGGGATTAAAGGCATGCACCACCACACACGGCCATATGCATTTTTTTTAGATGAATGAACTTTGATTAAACTATTTGGTTACTTTTGTATTTAACATAAGAAGTGACATTCTCACAACAGAAAGCAAGATTAGGTTCCAGGTTAACTTCAGATGACTCAATCAAACTTTTTTAAAAAAGTTTAAGACTGTAGGTGTTAGTTAAGATGTTCTTCTCCAACATATAATAGAATTCTATTCTACCAAAATTATGTGGAAGGAAGATTCTCAATGTAGTGTATATAGAAAGTTAATTCCAAAGTGAAATATTTACCTTAAAGTATATGATTTTCGAATATTCAATCAATTTCATGTTGGCAGTTTAAAATTTTGAAAATAGTATACTATTAACTAAACCAAATAGTGTCTTAATGGAGCAAAGCTGATGGCGAGTTTGTAAAGAACAGACTAGAAAAGGCATTTTGTGTATAGTGGCATTTCTGTAAATGCTTTAACAACTCACAAAGCTTCTTGCAGTCGTTATGTCAGAGCTTCATAACTGTGAGAGACAAGAAAGAGGAACAGAGAGCAGCCAACTTGACTGGAGATGAGGAATTGGAGGTGCTGAGGCAACAATATGCCGTTAGGAAGTGGTCATCCCTCCAGGGAGCAGCACAGCCAACAGGAATCAGTTTACCAAGCTAGAGCTAAAGGCTCAGTAAGCACAGATGCTAGCCAAATGCCTTAATATGAAAACAAAACAATGCAAAGAAAACAGAACCTTCTACTTCCCTGGTGTTCTAAAGTGTTCCACACGTGTAGCCTTATCCAGCCTCACAACAAATCATTTTACAGAGCAGAGAATTGAGCTTCAATAAACCAGACAAAAGCTCAGCATGGACAGGGGAAAGTGGGTAAGAAATCCCAACCCAACCTAAGGAAATTTTGGCAACTTATGGTGTTGGGAGGGGGAGAGACAGTCTTTCAAGGATAGGACTCTCGGTAGGTTAACCAGGCTCCAGGGGATAGACCCATGGTGAAGGACATTGGGAGACAGAAATTAAACTCCATAGGCATATATATATATATATATATATATGTATTTAATATGAGCATATTAAATTGGGTGGAGGGCAATAGGGGAGGGGATCTAAATACTATCAAATTATAGTATATGAAAATCATAAAGTCAATAAAAATATATGTATTTAAAAAATTGAGTTTCGTCAGATGTGGTGACACATACCTTTAATCCTGGTACTCAGGGGGAGGCAGAGGCAGACAGATCTCTATAAGTTTGAGGTCAGCCTGATTTACATAGTGAGTTCCAGGCCAGCTGGGGCTACAGGGAGACCCTGTCTAAAAAAGAACAAAAAAAAATAAAAATTGAGCTTCTAGTTTTGTTCATGGTCACATGACTGGTAAGTGGCTGTGCTGTGCCCATCTGACGTAATGGACCACCTAGACAAACTAGGTAGAGAGAAAATTAAAACTTGCCCCTAGGAAACAGACTCTTCTCCAGATCTAGCAAAGCAGGAAAAAAAATCAAACAAGAAGGCAAAAGACACTCATGGCTGTTCACCATACAGCTAGCTTTCATTTGAAAGGCTGTTTGGGTCCTTAAAAAAAAACCACATCACCAATTAAATCCACAGGCATGTTTGGAAGACAGAAACACTTGGACAATATGTCAAGTAACCTAAATAGTACAAGAAACTTATGTCCTTTACTAGTGATTTAATCATCGCTGATTAAGGTAGCCAATCTGTACGGCTGAAATTATAAATAAAAATACTGGCTGGATAGGCAGGAATTCCTATGATATACTAGGAATCTATGGTCCTAGTAAAAGTTAAAAATTGATCATCACAGTTTCTAAGGGGAAGAGAGAAAAGAGATTTTAGCTTCCTTTTTGTAGGCTAGTGTCACCTTTATTTCCTACTCTTATGTGGTTTTACTGTTGTGGGGTTTTTTTTTTTTGAGACAAAATTCTGAGTCTGCTAGTGTAGGTTCGCCTGGAACTCACTATGTAGAACAGGCTGGCCTTGAACTTGTAGCAATCCCCCTGTGTGCTGAAATTATAGTATAAGCCACCACACCCAGTTTCCCTTTATTTTTGTTCTTTCTCCATCAGCATCCATCCCTGATTGTAAATACAAGAAAAACTAGAGGAACGCAAATGCTGACCGAATCCTTTTCCACCTTCTACCAATAAGGGCCTCTCTCTTTACTGCAATCCTCTACTTCATGGGATTCTTTGGGGAAGAGAAGAGGGTGACCTGCCTCCTCCTGTCCTCACTTGTAGATAAGTTACCCAGGGCCAGCCAGTCCCAGGATTCCCCTTGGATCCTTGCTATGTGGATCCTCCACAGGAGGACTGAGGTCTTTCCCCATCCTTACTGTTTTGAGGCACCCACAGAGATAAATAAGACAAAATAAAAAATAAAAAACAACCCACACACACAAAAAAATAGTCCTGACGACACTGTGCAAGCCTGGTTCCAATCGTGTCCATGGTTATCTCTTTCCTTTTAGAGCAGTTTTGTAAGCCCAAATATCTTTGTGGCTTAAAGTAGATTGAGCTGGGGTGGGGTTTTTTTTGTTGCTGTTGTTTGTCATCTGCAACAGGAAGTGTCCTGTACAGAGCAGTTACATAGAGAGTCAGGGGCTAGCAGACAGGTGGTCTGGGTTCAAAACCTGCTTCTGTCACCAGCTAGCTTCATGACCTTCAGCAAGCCACATCCTCTCACAGGACCACAGCTTCATCACTAAGAGAAGTGCACTACTCTGAAGAGTATGGGGCTCCAGCATTCATGAACACAGCCAACTGAGCTCATAGAGCCCAGTTTCTCTTTACCAGGGTACTACTCCAGAAAATTATGTGTGGGAGGTTGCTGAGATGACAGAACTGAGCCCTCTTCTCCCTGCTCACCCGATGGAGCGACTGCCCTCCATGCTCAATCTGTAGGCTGGGAGCTCCCACCTTGGTTTCTTCAACCTCAAATCTCTTGAGCTCAATGCCCACAGCCCTCATAGATGCCAGCATTCCTCACAGATGCCCACACTCGTCACAGGTGTCCACACCCCTCACAGATGCATATATCCATCACAGCAGAAGGCTCATCAGGTCAGACTCGTTTCTCTGCTAAGTACCTTGAAAATCCACCTTGCCAACTACTTTCCCCCGAGTCCCATCCTTCTTCTGTGTGCCCCTGCTGCCTCATGAACTGAAGTCCCCACTAGAAAAGACTCCCTGATTTAGGGCAGGGCCTCTGTCTTATCAGTTCGTCAGATGTCTATATTGCCTACATGTCTACACATTCTGCTCTGACAGGCAAAATGCCCTCCCCACTCCATATCCTCACTAATGTTCACTCCTTCCTTAATCCAAATGTCTGGCTTCCTTATGTACTGAACATACTAATAACCTCCTATACTCCCAAATCAAATCAAATTCCCCATGTCCACATAACTACAGTAGACTGGATCACTACTTAGGCTGGGCCTTCTCCAAGCCCCCTGAATCAGAATCCTCAGGAATGGGGCCTGTTCATTTGTAGTTCCTTTAAAAAAGCATCTAAAATAAGACATACCTTGGAGCGACATCTTTCAGGTCTTTTGGTGGTTCAGGCCAATGCTACAATCTGAGTATGCAGTATTTACCAATAGCCTAGCACTTATCTTCAATTTCAATTGTAAGCTGGATAGCAAAAGGAAAGTCATTGTGTGTTATTCTGTGAACGAACACGAACTACAGAGTTGTTGAATGCTTGCAGATGAGTGGAGTCCTCTAGGCTCCCAGTGGTGTCTTAGCTGTGAATATTTCTAGTGAAGCTGATGGCTTGGGTGAGAGCGCTGTTTCTTGGTCCTGTGTCTTTTGCAAGTTTCAAGTTTGGAACAGTGGCCTGACTAAGGCAGGGAGGACAGCTGAAAGTCACTGAGCTGCATCACAACAGTGTCTGTTGCCTAAGTGCTCCGTGTAAGGGAAATACACGGTCAAGGAGTGGGGAAACTGGCTGTTCCAGGCCATCTCTTATCCTTACTGGAGTGGGTGGTGCCTTACCCAGTTGGACAGGTCAGGTATGCCTAGAACTGAACTGGTAATTCTACCCCTGAAACAGGAAACACACTCACACTCCAGAAAACAACCAGTCCCTTCAAAATGAACTGAAAGTACACGATTGTGTTTTTGCCTCACGAGCAGTTTGGTCAATCCTAGTTGTCCAAATTGGGGTAGCTTTACCTCGACCTGCAGCAGATCCTCTGCCTGTACGGTCCTGTCTCCCGGTCTCCACCCACAAACCCTAACATTGAAGACTGCAAGCAGCAGCAAGAGCGATATTTGGGTCCTAAAACCACAAGAGCTGGGCAAGAAGGTGACGCTAAAAAACAAGAAGCCGGGCGACATTTCCCTTTAGAGGATTCTTGGCCCTGTCAAGACCAGAAAGGGGGTCGGTCCTCCAAAACAGCTGATGTTGGCGCGCGGTTGACAGCCTCCGGGGGCGGGGGGGGGCGGGGGGAGCTGTCAGGCTCCTGAGGCGGAAATGAGCCAGGTGAACGCTAGGGCAGCGGCCCAAGACAGGACATGGACACAGGGAGGGGCAGAGGGAGGGGCAGTGGAGGGGGCAGTGGACTGGCCGCCCGTCCCCCCGCCCCCCCCCCCCCTGCCCCCGCCTTGACCACCGGCGGCGAGCAGGGAGGGGACAGCGGCCTCGCGCCGGGCCCCGCTTACCTGTCCAGCGTCTCTATGCTGGGTTGCCGGGAGCCGGCGGAGGCGCCCCCCGCCGCCCGAGGTCTCCAGCCAACGCCCGGCCCCGGCCCCTGGCCCCCCGCGCCCTCGCAGCCCGCCGCCGCCGCCACCGGCCTGTCCATAGCGTGCGGAGCGCCGGCGTCTCGGGAGAGCTGCGGTGGGCAGTGCCCGGCGCCCGGCCACGCCCCGCCTGTCACCTTGCTCCGCAGCTGGTCCGCCCACGTCAGGCGGCAGCCGCCATTAGCTGTCACCTGGCGGCCAGGCCCTACCCACAAGGCCGCGCGCGGGCGGGGGGCGGGTCCTGGAGCCAGGCGGGGGGCGGGGGATTGGGGGGGGAGGCCGGGTTCGCAGCAGCCGCCCGCCCACCTGCCTGCCCCCAGATCTGACTTCAGCAGGCCTGGCTTCGGAGATCTGGATGTTACAGACCCTACGGCTTCGGAAACTACCCAGGGATCACGTATGACGTCTTTTGCCCCACAAACTGAGTGAGCTGGAGACCTAGGGAGGGTTAAGAAAAAAGTGGGGGGAAGTCCTCGAATTAAAAAACAAATTTTCCTGTCAATTTTGATTCCCTGGAAAGTTTCTGTCCCCTGTGGGGACAACGCAGGGTCCTTGCAAGCCACTGGTCTTGACGTCTCGAAGCATAAACAATCCCATGCCTTAGAACAACTCCGCCCCACCTGGTTCTTCTTGTTACCCCACCCTCCCTCCTCCCCCACTCCACAAATCCACCTCCCTGCCATCTGTAGGGTAACCACGTGTTCCAATGCCGCCTTCAGAACTTCCGCCCTTGGTTTAAGTGTAACATGTAACTTCTGTTATTGCAAATCTTCACTATGAAAATCTAGCGAAAATCTGATGAAAAAGATATCTAGGGCATTTGCTTCCTAGCTGGGCTAGACGTGCTGTCTAGCTCTTTCTGCTTGGGTTCCATTATCCAGGACTTACCCCTCTCTTGCCTCCCTCTTGATTTGGTTGCACATTCCTACAGGATCAAGAGCCTTTTGCTTGTGATTACGCTGGACAGACGTCAGCAGAAGACCTCTGACTCAGATCTAAGGACATACAAAGGGAACACTTGGCTCCTTAATGAAAAACAGACCTGTACAGAGAGTAACCCATGCGTCTCCCAGGCTCATCCTATCTACAGGATAGGACAAACTGAATGAAGGTTCAGGATGCGATGCATAGAGCTCTAGCAACCATTTTGCATCCAAGAGCTGGTAAACTGGGGTAAAAGGATCATACAGTAAGGCACGCTTAGGAACAAGGAAGGGAAATCTTCAGACACAGTGGAAAACTACCTTTTGGAAGCATCTAGTTTCCAATTTTTGTTTTCTGATACACAGTCTCACTATGTAGCCCTAGCTTGTCTGGAACTCCCAGTGTAGACCTAACTGGTGTCAAACTTGCTGCAATCTTCCTCCCTCGGTCGGCAAAGTGCTGGAACTACCGGCTTGCACCTCTACACCCAGCCAAAACATTTAACTCATTGTTAGGTATTGCATGGTCACATCCCCCTCAAATGCACAGGTTGCAGCCCTAACTTCTTGTGTGCTGCTGTATGATGATGGGGACCTTGAGTGCTAATTAGGTCCCTGAGGGCAAGGCTCTGATCAGAATGGATTAGGGACATCATAGAAAGGAAACCAGATGCTTGATCCTGTACTCTTACATCCATACACCAAGAAAACAGGAAGCTCATGGAGGAGTGTCCTAGTTAGCTTTAACTGTCAGCCTAGACTCACCTAAGAAGAGAGTCTCAATTGAGGGATTTCCCAGATCAGATTGGCTGGTGGGTATGTCTGTGAGGGATTTTCTTGATTGCTAATTAACGTAGGGGGGCCAAGCACACTGTGGGCAGCACCATTCCCTGGGCTGGTGGTCCAGGGCTATATGACAAAGCTAGATAAACATGACCCCATGAGTGAGCCACCAAGCAGCTGTTCCTCCTCCATGCTATACTTTTCTTACTTATGACTGAGTTCCCCAGTCAGAAGTAATTCTACGTTAAATAGCAACCAGGCCTGCCTTCAGGTTCCTGCCTGGACATCCCTCAATGATGGGCTGTGGCCTGGACATGTAACCAAATAACACCCCCCTACCCCCCTACCCCAGCCTAAGTTCATTTTAATCGTACTGTTTTATCACAGCAACAGAAATCAAACCAGACTAAGGGGCTAAGCATATAGTTCAGTCAGAGAGCTAGTGTTCAGTACACATGGGGCTGCTAAAAGCCATGTGAGGACATGGAGGACACAGCAGAAGGCAGCCATCTGTAAGCTGGGAAGAAAGCCCTCACAAAAAACCAAGTCAGAATCTTCATCTTTGAATTTCCCATTCGGAACTATAAGAAAATCAATGCCTGTTGTTTAAGGACCCCCTGCCTCCTGTCTATAGCATTTTATAATGGCAGTTCAAGGAAATAAATCACTCATTATATTAGCATATATTAATTGTACAAAATAATGGGTTTCATTATGGCATTCTTATTATGCATATAATGTACTTTGATCATATTCATTCCTTCTGCTGCTTTCTTATTCCTCTTCCCTCTGTTCCCCTTCCCCCTTCCCCATCTCTAAGACCACCCCTTTTTCTCTGTTTCTCCCCTATCTTAAATCCCACATATGGAGATATTTGTCTGTGTAAAAGTGTCTTATTTCACGTAATATGATGAGCTCCAGTTCTCCATTTCTACTCATTTTCCTGAAAAATGACATAATTCCATTCTTTATGACTAACTAAAACTCCATTGTGTATGTATGGAACATTTTCTTCATCCATTCGTCTGTTGATGGACAGCTAGGCTAATTCCACAACTTGGCTGTTGAGGATAGTGAAATTATAAACACAGCGATGCAGGTGCCTCTATAGCAAGCTGACTTTGTTTCTTCTAAGTCTATTCACAGGAATGGTATAGTTGGGTCATATGGTAGTTCTATTTTCAGTTTTTTGAGGCACCTCCATAGTGATTTCCATAGTTGCTGTGCCACTTTACACAGCAGTATGTAAGGGCTTCTATTTCCCCGCAACTTTGCCAGCATTTGATGTCATTTGTTTTCTAGATGACAACCATTCCGACTGGAGTGAGATAGACTCTCAAAGTAGTTTTAATTTGCATTTCTCAAATATCTAAGGATACTGAACACTTTCAAGAATTTACTGATCATTTGCATCTCTCTATTTGTTGATTAGATGATTGTGTTTTTCAGTGTTTATTTTTTCAAGTTCTTTACAGATTTTAGATATTAATCCCCTGTAATTGTATAGTTGGAAAATCATTCTCCAAATCTGTAGACCATCTTTTCACTCTGTTGATTGTTTCCTTTGCATTGAAGAAGTGATTTGATTTCATGCAATCCAAATTGTCAATTCTTGTTCTTTTCCCCTGAGTTATTGGAGTAAGTTTCAGAAAGACCTTGCCTAGGACCAGGCATTAAAGTTCTTCCAATCTTTTCCTCTTGAAATTTCAAAGGTTCAGGTCTTACATTCAGAAGACAGCCCCCTTTAAGTCACATTATTTTGTAACATGTAACTGCAAGCATCCTGACTGTCTTGACATTTGTCAGAAAGAAAACTGTGCCATTTTAAACATATTGAAAATACTATATACTTCACAGAGGATTAGGCCAAAGAAGAATTTATTGTGAAACCATCAGACTTTCAATTTATTTAAGCACATGTGGGACACAAGGGACAGAGATGAGGCTAACATATGCCAGACTAAGAAGTTCCCAGTTAAGTGGACGAGAGAGATGATGATATTACAGGATGTCAAGGGCCACAATGAGATCAATCAAACTGGCTAGAAGAAAGCCTGAGACAATCCAAGGAAGAAGAGAATGTCAGGAAGGGTTTCTTTAAAAGGTGACACAGAGCTGAATTCTAAAGTATGACTACGGCCTTCACCATGTGAAGAAGCCAAGTCCTTCCAAGCAGAAGGAACATTAATGGACACGGGAGTGGAGTAATTGAATCAGCTTATGTGCAAATGAAACTCCAAGAACTTCATGTTGCTAAAACATAAGTTCAGACAAGTGAGGGGGGTCTTTCAGAGGCCAAGGGAATCTAGAAGGCTTGGCTAAATGTGGGTATTGTTCTCTAGCCCAGAAAATGGCTTATTGAATGTTAGTGTGGATGAATTAATGTCACAGTTATGGGAGTGAGAAATATATGAACGGGTGAATTTCACCCTCTTTTATCTCTGTCTTGCTTTTGATGGAGACCTCTAAATCTTGGACTTCACATAATCATGACTCTATACATTTCTATTAATTATAAACTATCTAGTTTATAGTATTCTATTTTCATGGTACAAAAATGAACCAAAACAATGATCTAGGTGCACACTTCAGGCATGTTTAGACAGGAGTTTCAGCAGCGTGAAAGTACACTGTGATAATTCTAGAGGCTCTGCTTGCTTCAACCTGCCAAGGAGACCCCACAGATACACAACACATTTTGCCTCATTCAGTAAACACTTCCCTAAGTTCCCCCAAGGTAAATTCCTTTAAAGCAGCCATATTTAAAAGGGATTGAGCTAAGCATGGCTGTGCATACCTTTAATCCCAGCACTCAGGAGGCAGAGGCAGGTGGATCTCACAGAGATTGAGGCCAGCTTGGTAGTGAGTTCCAGGCTGGCTGGGGCTACAGGGAGACCCTGTCTCCAAAAAAGACCAAAAAATAAAAAATAAAAGAAAGGGGATGAGGTATTTTGAGTCTTCTAATAATTGAGTTCCCAATTTCTCTTACTCTTTTGCTGGCTGCTCCTAGGGTCTTACATTGGCATCTAAATGCCTGTTCTCTATGATGCATGTGCTTGCTTGTTTGTATATTCTTTACCCTGTCAATAGGACAGGAAAGCTAGGCAGCTCGGGGAGAGAGAAATGTCCATCCTCCAGTTGAGATAAAGCTGCGGCAAACCTTCCACCAATGGATAGTACTTTTGCTTGGAGATATTTCTGGGTCTAGTTCACAGGGTTTTTTTTCTCCTACCCCTGCCAGATCAACAAGAGGAGCATCCTCAGACCTTCACTGTGAGAATCTTGTTGTTACTCAAAATAAAGTTCACAAAAGTTTGGTCTGCTGAGGTGTTTGTTATTCTCATCAAAATTGCCATTCAAAGATTTTGCCATCTGAACATGGTGGCTCATGCCTGTAACCCCAGCACTAGGGAGAGTTCTTTGCCGTACTTTATTCTACAGAGTTTTGCTTTGCAATCTCAGTTCTTGAATAGGTATAAGAGAAGTAATAAGCTTTTAGTTTTCTAGGCATTTTCTTATTGTAAAAATGGAAGTGTCAAGTGCCAAGATTTTACATTCAGAGCTGAATCTGCAAGCCATATATATTAGTTTTAATGATGGCTTTAGGTTTTTGATTTTTTTAAATTTTATGTGTATGAATGTATTGCCTGCATGTATGTGAGTGCGCCCATGTCACACAATGCCATGGAGGTCAGAAAAGGGCTTCAGATTCCCCTGGAACTGAAGTTAAGGACAGTTCGTAGCCGCCATGTGGGTGCTGGGAATCGAACCTGGGTCCTCTGCAAGAACAGTCAGTGCTCTTAAGTGCTGAGCCATCTCTCCAGCCCTGATGGCTTTAGGTTTTATATTAACTTAGCAAGGTAATTCCAACTGTGTTAGATTATTTTTCCTGAAACAAAATACTTAAGGAAAAAGAAACTTAAAAGATAAATGGTTTATTTACATTCATGGTTTCAGGTGATTCAGTTAATAGTCACATGCCTCTATTGTTTCTGGACCTGAGGTAGGCAGGACATTTTGAGGGGGCATTATGTGGTGGAGAAAAACTGCTCATGTCATGGTGGCCAGGAAAGAAACAAGGAGATAAAGAGGATGAAGAGCAGAGGGAGAGGAGGGGGAGGGGAGAAAGGCACATAGACAAAATATACTCTCGAAAGGCATACCCACAGTGACCTCGTTTCTCCGACTGGTCTCCTCTTCTTAAAGCTCCTAAAGGATCATTTAGCTAAGCATCCATGAGACAATCCATCCATTGTTGTGCTTAGAGCACTCAGATAAATCAGTTCCCAAAGACCTCACCTCTGAACACTGCTGCACTGGGAACTTAGCCTTCAACACATGAGTTTGTGTAGCACATTTCACTTCCGAACTATCTACAGCACACACACACAGACACACACACACACACACACACACACACACACACACACACACCTTACCTCACCTCAAAAGGGATAACAGATTGTTTATTCTGGAGCCAAATATGGGTGACCATGGTATGATCCAGTGTGGAATCACTTTCATACAGTTTTTATAGTAACAGAACAGATAAAGTCATATATCAAGATGCCTCTAAAATACATTGGTGAAAACATTAGGTAGGTGGGTTGAAGCAAAGTGTGAACAACTCTGTTATAGGCCTCAGAGGCTATCGGACAGTATTTTTAGGTTTTGGTTGACTGGAAAACTAGCACTGTACATTCCAGAGGAAAACTATACTCTATACAAGCCAAATTATTTTCCTAATGGTCACAAAGGTCAGGTACAGAGGCAGGCAATCAATGCCTATTCAGAAGGCTAAGATGTTCCAAGATAATTTGACTCTACCTGCAACATTCCAAACTCTCTGTAATCACTGAAGTTATAATCATTTAATCAGCCTTGCAGGTAGTTCAGTCAAAGGCACAGCTTCTTTCCAGGAACTTTTGCTCACAAAACCATAACATTCAGTTATCCTTTTTTTTCATTAAAGGATTGTGCTCTTTAAGACATTATTGTGGCCTCAGCTAATTGACCTAAACATAGCCTCCATGTGGTTGATTGTTAACTGCTTACTAACCCTCCAGGAGGAGTGAGTCTTCTTGCACCCTTCCCTGCTGATAACTGTTAACTACCCATATATCCTCAGGGAGAGGAGTGCCTGCTTCCCTTTAGCAATCTGAGGACATTAACTCACAGCCCATTACTACCAAGGTAAAATTCGTACACACCCCGTTGCTTTGAACACAATCCATACAAACATATTTTACTCATTTAGAACCTATCTATTTTGAGTACTGACAAAAATGTACACAATATCTGCTAACCACAGAGATAATGAGTTTTAAAAGGTCACAAACTGCTGCCATTATTAGGAAATCTCTTGCCTTCCTGAAGATTCTAATGCTGCAGAGAAGTATCTCCTGGGCATATAAACCCTCTTCCTGATTACCCATTTGGTGGCATTATTCATTTTTCTGTATTGGTCACTCTGACCATATATCTGATAAGAATCAACTTAGGGGGATAAGGATTTTCTTTGGTTCACAGTTCATCATGGCTTTGGCAAGGCATGATAGCAGGGTTGTGAGGCAACTGTTTACAACGGATCTATAGTCTGGAAGCAGAAAAATCAATGCTGGTGCTCAGCTCAGCTCATTTTCTCTTTTTTATTCAGTTTGGGGCCCCAACACATGGAATGATGCCACCTGCATTTAGGATGGGTCCTCCCTCCTTAGTCTTCTCTAGAAGGGCCCTCTATAGTGTGAGATTTTCATGGGGAGACCAACAAATGTTTACTCCAGACAGCACTAAAGACATAATGAAAAATTTCACTCAAGTCTAGCTTACGGAAGCTTATTGAGTGTAATTCCGTTTCATTACTGGAGTGTGGAAGAGCTATTACACAAGCATGGGCAACCTAGTGACAACGGCAACACGGCAAAAGTATCTCTTATTTTCTCCTGGCAATTGTTAACTGTCTGTGTGTCCACAGTGAGGGGAATGCCTCATGAGCCTCCCACCTCTAGCAAATGTTAACTGCCTGCACTTCTTCATGGACGGACAGGGCCTTATGTGCCCCCTCCGCCTCAACTTCACATAATGGGCCAAATCTTGTACAGTCGCTTCAGAGTTCAAGAATACAATGGCCACGTCATGCCTGGAAGACAGCATTCCACAGCACTCTACCTCTTCCTCCCGCTCTTAAATACTTTCAATCTTCACTTCCAGGACGTTCTCTGAGCCTTGGAAGGTGTGATATAGGTGTTTTATTTAGGACACTTACTGTCAGTACTTTGAACACTTATGAGTCTCTGTAGTAACCTCTGCTCACTGCAGAAAGAAGCTTCTCTGACCAAAGTTCACAGCAGCAAAAATATATGAGCATAAAGATAGACATGTAGAACAAATTCTGATTGGGCACATCATGTCCATCTAGCAAAACAGGAACAAACAGTGCCTTTACGACTAGGGCCCATTCTCCATCAACTATAGGCTTTTGACTGACCTTCTTACAGTACCAGATGTGAATTCCCTCCTATGTAACAGGTCTTAAATTCTATCATAAAACAATCGGTTGTGCCAATAATAATCATGTCACTATTGGGCCAGCCAACAGGTGCATCTTGCTTATCATGTTGGTAGTATAGCATGCAGAGTCTATGGCTGAATGGGACTGTTGATGACTTTTGTCCCCCAGCAGCTTGCATAACACCTAGCATTATGAAAGCTTGCCAGCAAAGAGATAGCTTCCAGCTCAACCCTAGCCTGGTTTCTCCGTATCCTGAAGCAATACATGTGGTGTCTTCAGCAACAGGGTCTTATCATCTCGTTCTGATGGGTAGCCAACAGCAATGACAACAGGCTGCATTGATCTGGAGGCCTCAGGGACCTCCCTGGCCAATAATTCATAGGGATGTAGCCCATCCATGGCACCGAGATTTTCATGTCATAATCTTATGGTTTCTGAAAGAATTTCTTCCACTCATGTGTTGTTTGAAACTCTTTAACCATTGTTTTGAGAGTTAGAGACACAGACTGTTTCAGGGTTTTTCCAGTCACCTTGTTGGGTATCACAGCTCAGGCCTTGCACCTGTGTAAACTGATTTCCCATTTTGTACCTTTAGGTGTGCTTGTACATCTTTCAGCGGCTTTTTAAAAATCTGTAAATCAATGTGAGATTAGCATTATATCATTTATGAAATAAAACTTTTTTTGGAACAGTGGGAAAGATCATTGAAGGCCAGTTAATCTCAGGACTCAGCAGCTAAGGGACTCTAAAGAAAAATGATAGTTATTCCTAAGAGAAAGAAACTTCTCAGGCAGTTAGGTGGGGACCTAAAAAAACACAATTCTGTCCTGGCCAGAAGTCAACAGTGTCCTTCCTTCAATCAGCAGTTTTGTCCTGGCCAGAGACCAGAAATGCAAGAAATGTTTTGGCCAGGGGTACCAGTTCATGTCCTTGGTTTTGCTTTGCTTTTAAAATATTTCTTTTTCTTTTGCACAGCGACCTAGTGAGCAGAGCTGCCTGGAACCTATGTGTGGTTGGATAGTTCATTGGTTCTTGAACATGTGTGCCAGAACCCCAGTTCAGTCAGAGGAATGGAGAGGGGCATGGACACCTTGTGGGGATGTGTGGTTGGACCAGGTAGACCAACCAGGCCACCTGCTCATATCTCAGTGCAGTCATTTCAAAGCCATTTAACCCCTAGACAGAAGTCTCTTGTTAATCTCCTTTCAGGGTTCCCTCTTGCTATACCAGAGCTCTGCTTGCTTTTTGTCTAAAAGAAAAGTCCTTAAACTCACCCTGCATTGTCTACACAACTCTTTGAGTTCATGAGACCTGGAGCCACTGACTCAGCAGAGGTTCTGGTGAATTGTGAACATCCAGAACTCTAGTCCCAGGGTTAAGCACATGTGCATAGAGGAAGCATCTGTGAGTTCAAGGGGCTCAACTCCCTCCACTTTCATTTGGTGCTTTGGCTGAGAAAAGAGAATGTAAACGGGGTGAGAATACAGAGCACATATCCATTTCTTTCCTGAATTAACTTTACCATCCTTTCCACTTCTCTGCAAAGCATCCTCCCCTATCTTGACCCTCGCTTTCACTTTCCATCTGCTGTGGCATCATCTGGCTGAAGAAACAAAGGGCTTTGTGATACCATCTCCTTCTGAGTCCTTTTAGACATTTTTGTTTTCTGTGTCCCCATATTCTCTAGATTACAGAGGCTTAAATCCAAGACGCATTTGGTAAATCACAATGTGACTCTCCTGGTCCCGGCAGCCTGACTGATAGCCCTCTTTGATTGGTGACTTCACCGTAAGTACTAGCATGCTCCTCTCCTCATCCGGTGCACGTGTATAGTATAGATTGGCCAGATTATGAACTTGAGGGAAAAACAAAGGCGTTCAGAGAGGGGCCAGAGTAGAAAATTGGAGGGTCAATCTACAAGGGGGGCAAGAACCTCTATGATTCATATAGTTAGCAGAAACTGGCTGACTTCCTTGACATACAAGCCTCAATATTTGCTACAGAAGTGTTTTTAGATTAATTAATTAGTTAATTTCTCTATTTATTGAGATAGTAGCCGTACCTGGCATGGAACACACAGAAATCTGCCTGTGCCACCACACCTGGAACCATGAGTTTTTTAAATTGGTGATAGGTCCAGCAAAGACAGGTTACAGTTACCTAAACAAAATGCAGGAAAAATTCATCAAGAACATGGGATATTAGGGCCATGTCAATGAGTTAGGCTAATCCAATAGGTCCACCTCTCCTCATGGTCACTCATGAGAGAAGACAGGGCAGATGTTAGGGCCATGTCAGTGACAGCAACTAATTCCATAAGTTCACCTCTCCACATGGTCCATCATGAAGAGAACAGGAGAATCCCAGGAGAATGCTGTGCTGGGAGGATAAGAGATAATGGGATACTTCCCGACATGTTTCTTTTTGTCTTACAGACAGGGAACAAGGCACCTGTAGAATGAATTATAATGTGTTATAGTTCGTTTGAATCTGTTTGACCACCAAACATTTAAAAAGAATCACCTGACATTTTCTTTGCACTTAAGCCTATTCTGACTATAAACCAGAGGATGGAGAAAAATGGCCTTCAGAGGGAAGTGTTATTCATAATAATAATTAGATTTGTTTTGAAAGAGAAAAAAAAATTAAGTGGTTGAAGATATCCTATGTCCAGGCCTTCTTTGTTCCAAGAGGCAACCCAGACTTCCAGAAGGGTCCAGAGGACTGCAGTATCAACTCAACAGTCCTGGCAGTCCTCAGCCAAAGAACCTCCCAAATTGCTAACAGCTCTGTATTAGTTAACTTTTCTGTTGCTGTGATAAACAGCACAACCAAGGCAACTTATATAAGGAAGAGTGCATGGTATAGAAAGAAGGGCTTATGGTTCCAGAGGGTATAGGTCCATCATGGTGGAGGAGGCATGACAGGAGCCAGCCAGAGGCAGAAAGCTGAGCACTCACACCTTTAAGCATATACAAGAAGTAGAGAGAGCCTAACTGGAAGTAGACAAGGCTATACACTCTCAAAGACCACCCCCAGTGACGTGCTTCCTCCAGCATGGCCACACCTCCTAAAGGTTCCATGACCTTCCCCAACATCACAACTGGGGACCAAGTGTTCAGATATTTCGAGCTTATGGGGGACATTTTCATTCAAATCACCACACTGCTCTTCACCAATGCAGCCACCCTGAGGGGACAAAAAGGTTTCTCATTCTTCTTTCCCAAAAATCTAGAACTAGCCAAAGTCCCCAGCCCTCCTTCTCAGACTGGGAAACCCATCCAAGTACATGTCCCCCTTTTTTTTTTACAATATTTGAAATACATAAAACTTGATCTTATAATATTTTCAAATGACCTCAAAAGTACAAGGCTTAACGAGGCCTTGGGTTTAACCTGGAAGGATTTAATGTTACTCTTGGGATATGAGCACACTCTAGACAACCTTCTTAAAGAAGCTATTAAGGTCTTTTACAAGCAAGACCAGGGGGAAATTAAAGAAAGGGACAAACAAAACAAGAGGAAAATGATTGCCTTTGTGGCTGTGCTATGACAAGAACCTAACCTGGGTCCAAGTCTTGAGGGGAAAAGAAAAACTGCTTTCGCCTGCTTTAGTTGTGAGCAGAGGTACCATCTCAAATGGGAATGGCCCAAGAGAGAAAAAAGCCCTCTAAGCCATGTTACATCTGTTGGAAATGTAAGACCATAATATTTCTAAATATGTCTTTTCTGTCAAACACTATAAAATTCTGATTTAGGACAAGGAATTGAAATTGTTTAATCTCCTCACACACCCATTATTGCATTAATTACTTTTCTGTTGCTGTGATAGAAAC
Source organism: Nannospalax galili (assembly GCF_000622305.1). Lineage (NCBI taxonomy): Eukaryota > Metazoa > Chordata > Mammalia > Rodentia > Spalacidae > Nannospalax > Nannospalax galili. The sequence continues at coordinate 736,627 of NW_008334861.1, read as the reverse complement.
ACTGACCAAAGCAACTTGTAGAAGGAAGGGTTTATTTGAGCTCATGAATCCAAAGGGGCAAGAGTCCATCCCGGTGGGGAGGCATGGCAGCAGATGTGGCTGCAGGAGGAGCAGAAGCTAAGCTCTCACATCTTCAAGCAGGCACAAGAAGCCAGGGAGTGACTTGAGATCTGGCAAGGCCTTTCTCCAGGGTGGCCACACCTTCTAAGATCTCCCAAAACAGCGCCACCAACTGGGGACAAAAATATCCAAATATTTGGAGCCTACGGGGGATATTTTCGTTCAAACCACCACACAACCTGTAAAACTTTTTAATAAAATATTTTATTGAATTTATGTATATTTTATACAGAACATCTTAATCATCTTTATACTTCCTTCCCCATTGGCACCTCCCAAGTGCCCCCCTGCCCCCCGCATTGGATTTCATGCATTATGTCATTGATGTTAAGGCCTATTGAGTCAGATTAGTGTCCCCAAACAGCCCTCAGTGCAAATTTATCCACTGAGGTCTAGCATTTCCTTTATACCAATTCTTTTACTTTTTTTTTTTGCTCTTTATGAGACAGGGTCTCCCTGTGTCCCCCGCTGTCCTGGAACTCACTAGGTAGACCAGGCTGGCCTTGAACTCACAACGATCCGCCTGCCTCTGCCTCCCGAGTGCTGGGATTAAAGGCGTGCACCACCACACCCAGCCTATACCAATTCTTTTAAAAGTAACCAATCATTGATAATGTTTTTCACATCTACTAATTATTAAGGAGCAAATTTTTATGCTTTGAAGAATTATTATCATTTTTAAAAAATTTTAAT
>NW_008334861.1:723447-735499 GCF_000622305.1 Nannospalax galili | reverse complement strand
ATTAGAAATGCATGTGCAAACATCCAATGTCAATTGCATTGAAAAAGAATTTCTGTATGAAACTGTGTATTTTAATAATGAAATGGAGATCTTTTTTAAAGGTTAAAATGTCATTTAATTTATGTCTTATAGGGTTTATACTGAGTACAATATTGTATAACTGTAAAAATTCAACTGTAAACCTAAAAATTTACAGCAGTTTTAAAAGAGATGCATCTTAGCTCAGGAAATTGTTATTGAATATGTCAATGCTGTTGTAATGAAATGCTTCTTCTAAGTATGTGGTTAATAAATAAATAATTAAAAATAAATAAATAAATAAACCAAAACAAACAAATAAAAAAGTAACCAATCATGAAAGACTGTGAGGTCAGATCCAGTCAATGGAGAAAAGATAAAAAAACCTGTCAAATTTCTGGATTAGGTGTGTATACTCCATCTGAATGATGCAAAAGTAAAAGCTGCCTTGCTTAATCACTTTTGCTTTGTTTGTTTGTGTGGTGTGTGTGTGTGTGTGTGTGTGTGTGTGTGTGTGTGTATGATACTGGTGGTGTACTTGGCTCTAGGATTTTATTTCTAAGAGAAAGTCCAAATGCTTCGACCACTGAAGGCCCTTAAATGCTGAGGCCTCCCTTATGGTCTAACAAACAGAGCACATGGACTGAAGGGAGCCCAGGGTATCTCTTTATGACTCCCCTATCTTGCAGATGATATGATTCTACACATAAAGTACCCTAAAGTCTCCACCAGAAAACTCCTACAGCAAAGTAGTAGGATATAAAATCATCACCTCAAAATCAGTAGCCTTCCCATACACAACAACAAACATATCGAGAAAAAAAAATCTAGGGAATAATCCCATTCACACTACCCTGTAAATCCATAAAATACCTTAGAACAAATCTAACCAAGAAAGTAAAGGAGTTGTACAATAAAAACTTTAAGACATTAAGGAAAGAAATTGAAGAAAATACCAGAATAGGGAAAGGCCTCCCACGCTCATGGGTTTAGGATTAATATTGTGAAAACAGCCATTCTATTACAAAAAATCCATAGATTCAATGCAATCCCCATTAAAACTTTAATACAGTTCTTCACAGAAATTGAAAAAAACAAGGTCAAATTACATATGGACACACAATAAAAGAACTGCTGGAGGCCTTACTCTCAAATTATACTACAAAGCTATAGTCATTATACCAGCATAGTACTGGCATTGAAAATAGATCCATTGATCAGTGGGATAGAATTGAGGACCCAGATTTAAATTCAGACATTTGCAGCCACCTGATTTTTGACAAAGGAGCCAAAAATACACACTGGAGAAAAGACAGCATGTTCAACAAACGATGCTGGTTAAGCTGGATAGTGGCATGTAGAATGAAACTAGATCCCTGTCTCTCACCATATACAAAACTCAACTCCAAATGGATGAAGAATGTCAGCATAACACCCAATACCCTGAATCAGATAAAGGAGAGAATAGGAAATATATTGGAACTTATAGGCACAGGAAGACTTTCTGAACACGACACATATAGCACAGTCATTAAGTCCAATAATTGACAAATGGGAACACATGAAACTAAAATGCTTCTGTACATCAAAGGATGTGAGTATGAGAATATGATTTTGATTAAATTGCATTAAAAAGAAAAGAGAATATTTTAGAAAAGGAAGAATTTTTTGTAGAGTGAAGTAAGACTTTGACCTAAGAATGAGAAAGACAGTTTCAATCACATCATAAAAGGTCAGAGTAAGTCCCATAAGGTTTGTGAAAGAGGAAACTTAAAGACAATGAATGTATGATAATTAAAGGGTATTAAAATTCCTAAGGCTATGGTGATTTGTTCATGGTAATATTTATTATAACTGTTTTAAAAATTATGTTTAACTGGCTGGGTATGGTGGCGCACGCCTTTAATCCCAGCACTTGGGAGACAAAGGCAGGAGGATCTCTGTGAGTTCAAGGCCAGCCTGGTCTACATAGTGAGTTCTAGGACAGCTGGAGCTACAGGGAGACCCTGTCTCAAAAAGACCAAAAAATTATGTTTAACCAAGATAAATTATATTTCACTATTTGGAAAGTGAGTCTTAGCAAAATCAGGATTTATTTACATGTGTTTGGTTCTTTTGTAAATGTTTCACCGAAGCAAAAACAATGAGACTGGTAAAACTATCCTTCCGGGTGTTAAACTACCAAAACTTGAAATCCAAAGCCAATGAGGATACAGGGGTTCCAAGGACAGCCAATATTTTGGTCCTTGGTTCTAGGTCAGCCAGGTCCTAGGACATGATTTGACACTTCTTAAAGGGTCCTATAGCTCTAGTAAGTCACCTGATCTATTGATCACAGAAGTCATGGAGACCCCATAGGTTGGACTCTAAACTCTGCATTCTACAAAGAGGAGGGTCAACACAGAGGATGCTTCCAGAGAAAGCCAGGTCGTCAACAAGGAATTGACCCATTTCAACGGACAGGCCAACTTATAGAAAGAAACTGAAGGAGCTGTGGGCCTCCTCCTAAGCTCTTAAGAGTAACTCCTAAAAAGCCTCAACTGACTTTAACATTAAGAAGAAAAGTGGTTATTTTTTTTTCTATTTATCTGTCTTAAATATCCCCAAAGTAAGTATAGCCAAAGACAGTAAGATTGGTCATGACATAGAATAAAATGAAGTAGATGAGACTTTTAAAAAGGGACACACAACAGTTTACATTGGAACAGCTGGTTATCCATATACAAACTGTAAGTTTCAATCCATTTTTTACTTCATATACAAAGTGTGTCGGGGGCTGGAGAGATGGCTCAGCAGTTGAGATCACTGGCTGCTCTGGCAGAGGACCCAGATTTGGTTCTCAGCACCTACATGGCAGCTAACAACTGTCCTTAACTCCAGTTCTGGGGAATGTGACACATTCTTCCCAGGAAAATGTCTTCCAGAGCAGTGGGGCAAGGCCATCCCCTAGAAGTAGAAGAAGACAAGGGACCTTCCAGGAAAGATGTCAGAGCTAATTCTGACTGTCACCTTGATTAGATTAAGAAGTTTCAAGTGCACGAATGAAGGAAATCTTTGGGTATGTTCGTAAGGATGTTGTCAAATGTGACCCTCCTGTCCATGGCTGTTTCCTCTTCCTGGCCATTGCCCTCTTCAAATCTCAACAGCTGTGATTATGCACAGGAGACTTGCTCAATATTGGGCCCAGTAGTTTCCTGTCATGAAGGGAGGGGATGGATCCACAGGATCCACCCCTTCCCTGAAATATACAAGCAGTTATCAGTTGCTAGGGGGAGGGACTCAAAAGTCCTCACAGTTCCCTGTTTATATATATATATATATATATATGATATACTGTATGTGTTATATATACTATATATGATATGTATGATATACTATATATGTTATATATACTATATATGATATATATGATATATATATATAATAGTTGCTAGAGGGAGGGGCTCAGGAGACCCTGCCCGTTTATTAAAATATATAGGCAGTTAACAATTGGTGGGGAAGAGTGAGGGTCATTTTTTCAGTGGGGTAGCCTCTCATGAGTTGCTCACACTTCTCTGAGTCCCTAATTAAACTCAATGGCTCAGTAACCTAACTTCAGGAATCATCTCTCCACTCTGTCACTGGAGCCTTATCTGGGGTAAATAGACATTTGTTCATCTCTTCAGGAAAAGTTAATGCAACACTTGGCACCCAAACAAGGAAACCACGAAATCAGAGATGAGCACTTAGATCATTTTTGTTGTGGGGGATAAGACATGCAACTGAAACAAAGCTGTCTGAGGTGGAACATCCTTGGGAGCAATCCCAATGTGGCTGTCCTTCCTGTGTGCCAAGGACTGGCACGCCTTCTTGCTGTAATAGCAGCTCCACTGTCCCTGAATATGTGAACAGGCATATCATTAAGGCTGCTCAGTCTGAAGGGGGAGTGTATGTTGGGGAGAATCCCAGGAGGCTGTCTTCTTCTATGTGGTATGTACAGAGGAGCAAGTCTCCTTGATGAATAGTTTGCCATGTGAGTACAGGGATGCCCCCTAAATGGCTGCCAGACTAGAGGATATATGTCAGTCCATGACAGCATATGTGAGATAGGTTCCTAAGCAGGCTATGCTATAAGTTCCATGGCCTTTCATGTAGGCAGTAAGACAAGGAACTGAGGCTGAGTTGTGTGCCCAGAAAGAATTTAGGATAAAGGATGACTTGCAAGAGAAAGGCATGTGGATGCTATCCTCCACAGTAGTCTCTGGATTGGGGGAGACAGGGGGAGAGAGCGAGAGAGTGTGAGAGTGAGAGATGAAATGAGATATACGTGCTGGCAATGCTGTTTCTTGCAACGGGGGTTGGGCAAACATAAGGGAAAAGGATACAAATCTGATCTGTGCTAAGTAGCCTCTCTTGGGATCCCAAAACTTGGAACCCTTGGAAGAATCAGACAGTGAGGAGGTGATAGAAGATAGCCTTCATATCTGGTCTTTAGAGAGAGAAGAGAAAAATCCCTGATTCAGCAAGGAGATGATGACCTTAATTACAGTATACTACAAGAAAGTCTGATAATCATGGAGTACTCAGCCCCTAAATTTTTGAATTAAGAAAGACTTTTAAGCGAGAAATGAGAGAGTTTCTCAATAAATGAGGCTGTGGGACACGGAGGCAGGTGGCTTCTGTCAGAGGGCTGTAGAAATCAAGAAACTGAGTAGTGCTAAGTCCCTATCTATCCTTAAGATAAAGGCCTTATAACTTGAGACAGTATGAGGGAAATCATACTAGCTGTTAGGGATACTTGCTTATTGCCTGCTGAGGTCCCCATGACTATCAGGGAGGACAGGCATCATTACTGAGAGCTAGACATGAGAAAATCACTGTTTGCTCCCCAGTTCACTGCGCTGGACAGAACTGTGTTCACAGGAGAGTTAAAGAGGTTGATTCAGCCCAGGCCTCAGGATTGGTAAAGGACTCCAGTGGCTTTGATGAGCCCCGTGGTGGGATGTGGTCTATATTATGAGGTGGGAGAAGCTCTGATGGGTCCTAATGATTTAGACTGGCGTGTAAATTTTGTTCGTAAAGTACTAAAGCAATCAATTGAGAGGGGACGAGGAAAAGAAAAAGCAGAAAAAAGGGTTTGTTTGGGTCACTTTAAGGCAAGATTTCTTTTAAGCCAGAGTGCCTAGGGAACAAATTGATAGTCAAATTCAGTCTTGTGAGCCTTTGAAATTAGAAAGTTTCATTATATAGAGAAAGCCAGCACAGCTCCCATATAGAAGGGGCTCTGAGAAAGTGTTGCGGGAAAGATTAGGACTCCTGGGTATAATGGGAGGGGGCCTGGAAAGGAAGATTAGCAACAAGAGACTTCTGTCTGGGGGTTAAATGGGCTTTTTTCCTAAGAAAGTAAACTGGCCCTTGAAATGACTGCACTGAGATACGAGGAGGTGGCCTGGTTGGTCCAGCTGGTCCAAGCACACATCCACAAGGTGTCCATGCCCCTCCCTATTCTTGTGACTGGACTGGGGTTCTGGCACACACCTTCAAGGATCATTAGGTACTGGACTACACAGCTTCCAGGCAGCTATGTTCATTAGATTGTTGTGCAAAAGAAGAAAGATTTAAAAAATAAAAGACGAGGGCATAAACTGGTGTCTCTGTCCAAAACATTTCTGGCATTTCTGGCTTCTACCACAACAGAACCAAGGGCATTCCTGGCTTCTGACCAGGATAGATATTTTCACCAGTCTGCCCCCTAAAGAGATGATGTTAACTGCCACTAAGGAAATAGGGCAGTGGCCATTCTAAGTACTTTTGGTTGAATTTGGTCATCAGATATGGCAGTTAGGGTGCCCCAGCAGTGGGCATATCTAGGGGACCTCGATAGTGCATCTGTAATACCATTTGAAGTTTGACAGCTTTTATATGAGAAGAGATAAGCTTTTTAAGTAAAAGTCCCAAATTAGGATGAGAAAAGAAATGCTAGAGGCTCAAGTTGAGCCAGTGATGCCATGACTCTGACTTCTGGTTTTAGATCCTGGAAACCTGGTAAGCTGGTTCAGAAGCCAACTCTCTGCCTTGAGACATATCATCTAAACTCTCACAGTAGTCTTGAGCTAGGATTTGGTAATATATATGTGAGGTTTTTAGTCACCCATCACACTCAAATTTTGACTCTGGCTATTATACCTAGGCCAGCCAAAATGGTACCTGTGTGACTGATGTCTTTTGTTGAATATGACTGGTTAGAGGTACTGGCCAGGACTGATTGTTGTGAGCAACAGCAACAGCAGGGATTATACCAGGTACAAAGTCATGTCTAGTTAGTGGCTAAACAGAGGTCAGTTTTTAGTCTACAGAAAAAAAGAAAAAAAAATCCCTGTGTATGTAGGCAAATACTTAAATAGACGGAAAATGGATGTTTAAAATGATATACACCCACTGTCTTGGCTTTGGCTCATTTTCCCATAGTAGGATAGTACCTGCTGGAGCAGCGCCAGTGAGCAATTGTTGACCAGCACCAGATCTCCAGGATGGAACAATGGTGGGCCTGTTCTGGGCTAGGTACCACATAGGTGCTGCACTGTTTGTTGACACTGAGTCAAAGCTATAATGATGTCCTGTATCTAGCCATCAGTTTCCCCATCAGGAAGAAAATCGTTAGTGAGAAATGGTCATCTATTTCACATCTCATATGGTCTTAGCCTAATGCTTGGCCTGTGATCCCTTGGATTGTTTTAAAAAACCTTACTGGTAGTTATATATTTATCTCTTGAAAAATATTCTTTTCATTTTTAATTGTATGTATGTGTACATATTTTTGTGGGGGTATGTGCATGTCAGTTGAGACATGGGTGCTGGGAACTGAACTTGGGTCCTATGCAAGAGAATTATGTGCTACTAATCACTGAGCCATCTCTCTGGCCCATCCTGATAACTGTAAAGCATGGATTGAAACTTACAGTTCACATATGGATAGTGAGTGTTTCTCCTCCAATATTCCTTTGTATTTTTATCATAGTTGATTCTCCATGTGCATGTTATTACATATAGGTATATTTCTAAACTCTTCTGTTCTATTGATGCATTTCCATTGTCATGTCATTTTCACACTGTCCTAACTATTCTTAGTTTATAAGAAGTTTTGCAAATGAGAGGTATAACCTGTTCAATTTTGTTTTCCTTCAAAAGTTCTTTTGGCTGGTTTTTGTTTTTCGGACTTCTGTTTTTTTTTTTTTTTTTAACACTTTTTGGATTTTAATTAGGATTGAATTTCACCTTTTGGAGACAGAGTCTCACTATGTAGCCCTGGATGGCCTGGAACTCACTATGTAGACTAGATTTCCTTGAACTCAGAGAGATCCACTTGCCTCTGCCTCCCAAATGTTGGGATTCAAGGCATGTGCTGCCACACCTGTCCAATTAGGACTGAATTTAATTGACTGATAAATTTGAGAAGAATGCATATCTTAACAATATTGAGTTTCCTAATAAGTCAGTGAGGTACATGCCTCCTTTAGTTAGCTCTTCATTAATTTATATCCATAATACTTTTTAACATGTGCTATGCAGGTCTTCTAATACTTTGTCAGGTTTATCCATATGGATAGTTTCAATTGCTGATCTGACACAATCTACAATCACCCAGGCCAGGAGTCTCAATGAGAAACTGTGTAGATCAAGTTGCCCCATGGAAGTGACAGAGGGGCATTTTCTTAATTACTTTAGTTGTGGTGGGAAGACCCGCCCTCTATGGGTAGAATTGTTCCCTGGGCAGGAGAATCTGGATTGTACAAGAATGGAGAAAGTATTCCTTTACTGATCTCTGCTCTTCACTGGAGTATAATGTGAGCTGCCTCAAGTTCCTGCCACCTTGACCCCCTGTAACAGTCGCCTTGACCCCCACAACAGTCGCCTTGACCCCTGTAATGGCTGTCTTGACCCCCTGCAACGGTCTCCTTCCTCCTGTAATGGCCTCCTTGACACCTGTAACAACCCCCTTGACCCCCTGCAACAGTCTCCTTGACCCCTATAACAATGGGATTAATAAAATGGAATACAGAATTACTGTCCTAGTTTCTTCCTGTAGCTGTGATAAAATGTCTTGATCAAAGAAGCTTATTAATCCCTTTGTAAATTTCAGTGCTTTTGTCTTCAACTTCCAATTGTGTATTGCTGGTGTATAAAAGTAGAACTAAATTCATATTTTGAGTTCAATTATTAGTCCTAGAAGCATTTTTTAGATTTACAGAATTGTGTGTATACACTAAAGATAATTTTACTTTTTCTTTTTAAATGAAGAGGTTTTCTATTATTTCCTTTGACAAGTGCAATGTTGACCCAACATCCCACCCTATCAGTATGAAATCAAAGCTCTTTTCTTATAATTTCTTGCATGAAAACACCCAACACACACTTCTGGCACATGAAATTCTGCCTTTGCTCTTCTGCTCTGTCAATACCCAAGCCCAGGTGATGGACTTACTGACCTAAGCAGGTCCTTCAAATTGTAAACTGTACTAAGTTTTCTAGTGGGTCAAGTCTATTCCGGAAAGTTGTACAGCCTGAAGACTATAACTTCAGACTGGAAACAAAATCAAGGGAACCTCAGTGAATGCTGAGTAAAGGAATTGGATGGAAGAGTTCCCTAAGGTAGACAAGAGATGACATCCCTCATAAAATTCCATCAGGGAAAATGTTAAAGGAAAAGTAGAATGATTCACACCACAGAAATTGAAGTATGGCCAGTTTACCATGGGTGAACTGTAAATCACACACACACACACACACACACACACACGCACACACACACACACAAACACGCACACATACACACACGCACACACACACACAAACACACACACACGCAAACACACACACACACACACAGACACACACGCACACCCACACACACACACACACACACACACACAGACACACACACACACACACACACACACCACATATTGAGGAAGATTGTGAGAGAACAGAATGTACTACAGGGATTGGGTATCCACAGGAAAGTGCCACTTTGCAAGGCACTAAGAGTGCTAAAGAAATGCTCCAGTTGTCCAACCAGATCACTTAGCTGGCCCATCCCCTATAGGGTATCAGGATGGTGCTCTGTGCCTTTTAAGCCTCTCCGCCCACAGAGCTAGACTTGCTGTGGCCATGGCTTGCTGACCAAATAATGTAAGGTCTTCTCCTGGGGAGGGGTATATGTACAAAGGTGAGGAGGAGGCTAGATTGAGGTAGATTGCTGTAACGTGCTACGATGGGGAATGTGGCTAGTAAGCTACTTATGCCTAACACTAAAGATGAGAGAAGGCCTCCAAGTCCCCAAGAAAGGACAAAAAGGAATGCCCTTTGTAAAGCAACAAAAAGGATGGCCTCTTCTAAACTGAAGCAGAGAGCCAAGGTGAGCTAAGCTATTGAAGGCTCTCCTGTTGTTTCCTTTGACCCCCTCCCCACAAGTCTTCTACCGTGTCCTCACCTGGCCCAGCATATACACTACTCAGACTTCTTCCTTTCCCATTACACTCACGTTTCTGTCCGTCCTCCATCTTCTTCCTCCAAATCAACACCTTTATGTTTTTGTATCCACTGTCTTTCCAGGTGCCCAGACTGACAATGAAGAGAGGAAGGGCAATGAAGAAGGCAAGAGGAGGCCTAAAAAATAAATGTTTGGAGACTGCTTCTTCTAGATCTCAGACCACTGCATCCAAACCCAAGAGGGAGAGACCAACGAAATCCAGCCAATATCACCACTTGAAAAATAAGCCACGTAAAAATGGTCTGGAAGACAGCCAGCTGACAGAAGATGACGAAACACGATTTCTAGTGGGCAAGGAAAGAACTCGACACTATCTTTGAGGTCCCACCTCACACTAGGCAGTGACTACTTACAAAGAAGTGATTTTTTTTAACATCAGTTAGTGTTCAGTCATGATGAGAATGAAATCAATTCATAAGGAAATGTTTGTGTCTTTGCTCTCTGATGGTGGGGAGGGAAGGGGAGGCAGGATGTTAGAGTGTGGGAAGGGAGGGAGGGACGCAGGATGCAAGTGGGTAGGAAGGGAAAGAGGTGGGTTCTGTGTGGTAGAGGGCTCAGAATGTTAAGTCCAAGTGATCGAGACTGGGCAATAAGGACCAGGTTAGAGCACAAAACTGAAGACAAATATCTCCTTGAACATTTGGTCCCACAGGGGAAGTAGAGGGTGCTATTTGTGGGTGTACATGCACGGACATAGGGTAACTGGGGTGCTACGTTACATATCAGTGGCAGTATCCTTCCCAAAAGCAACACCATCACCACTGTAAGCAATTAAGGCCGCTCAGAACCATGGCGTTACCACTATGATCACCAGCAGTACTCTGACACACTAAAATAATGATATTTGGACATAACAAATCCAGTGCTGATTTGGCCACTTTCTGGTTAAGGCAACCTGGGGAGGAGGAGTTGGTGTGGCAACTAAGAAGAGTACTGTTTACAGACAACTATTTTATTTCATCCTTTTATTTTAAGACACTTGTATATTCACATGCATTTGTGAGGACAAATGCAGATAAATCATTTGCAACATTTTGTCTGCCTTTCTTCAATAGTAAAAAGAAAAATTTGCAAAAGTATACAATATCTCAGTCAGCATACTGACCTTGACAAGGTCCAAGTAGAGAACATTTCCATCACCACAGGGATCTTTCCCATAACAGAAATTAAAAGACATAGTGGTGAGATACAGTGGAAAATGTCTGTAATCTCCCTGTTGTGGAAGCTGAGGCAGGAGGATCTTGAGTTCAAGATTAACCTAAGATACACAGTGAAACTGTCTTAAAACAAGATGATGGTGATGGTGAGGAACAGAAGAAGGAGTGGAGGAGGAGGAGGAGGAGGACGAGGAGGACGAGGAGGACGAGGAGGAGGAGAAAGAAAGGACACTGTTAATGCATGTAGGACATTGGCACAAAAGAAAATGTGTTCTTGTGGTTGTACCACTGGAAAAAGCTGGGCTTTGCAGGAGGCTAACCAGTAAGGCACATCAGAACCTGATACAGAAAATTCTTTTTCACCCAAGTGTGGTGACTCACGCCTGTAATCCCAGAACTCAGGAGGGGGAGGCAGAAGGACTGCCAGTTCCATGCCAGCCTGGTCTGTATACATAGTGAGACCCTGTCTTAGAAAAACACAGAACAAAACCAAACCAAATTCCCCTTCTCCTCCAGCATACCTCTAGCACCCTCTACTGACACGGATTCACATTGTGCCAATGGTAAAGCAGAAATGGTTCCAAGCAGAAATGGTTCAGTGATAACAGAGTGGCTCAAGAAGGGTGGATTTGGAGAAGAGATGCAGTGAACTGGTAACTGGTATACACTTAGAGGCTTAGAGGCCACACTAAGGTAATTGAGTTTCTTTGATTTCCCAATCCACATTCCACTTGATGATTGACTTCTTTAAGATTCTATTAGGCACTGCTTCTACATAGGGGCAAATAAAAAGCTTTACATTTTAAACACAGTTCTGTGCAAAGTCTCCATAAATACAACAAGGTTTGCAAAAGAATATGATTCCATAATCAGAGACCATTTTAATGACCTCTACTTAGGGATACATTTTGAGCAAGAGTTTGACCAAGATTGTCTAAAACAGCCATTTCTGAACACTTGGTCCTGGACCAGGTACACAAATCACTTTGAAACATTAATTGACTGGTACTTAAAAACAGTTTAAGATTTCATGAGAACTGAGTAGAAAGTACAACATACAGTGATTACTTCACAAGTTCACCTGAGTCAAAATTCCCACATGGGTCAGGGAGGAGCCCCAACCCTAGCTGAGGAGTTATTGACAGTTGACGGCTGTTAGGGAAGGAAGAGTGGATTTTGTTCAGGGATGTGGCTCCTGGTAGGTTGCCCATACTCCAGTAGATTGCCCTGCACCCAACTGCATAGAAGCACACTAACTAGACTCTGTGTGCTTTCGTGGCTTCATAGCTCATTGCTTTTAAAGCACTGAATAATATTCCATTGTCATGATGTACCACAATTTTGTTTA
>NW_008334861.1:682200-723422 GCF_000622305.1 Nannospalax galili | reverse complement strand
GCTGGCCTGGAACTCACTACGTAGACCAGGCTGGCTTTGAACTCATAGAGATCTGCCTGCCTCTGCCTCCTGAGTGCTGGCATTAAAGGCGTGTGCCACCATGCCTGGCTATTCAAATATATTTATCATCAAATTGGGGCAGCTATCTTATAGCCATGTGACACCTGCTACATTTATATGAAGGTTTGTGTCTGGGCCTAATTCATTTGTGTAACTTTCAAAGTGTGTAATTGCTGATCCATATGGTAAGGTTATGTTTAGCTGTGTAAGACAGTGGCTGTACCATTTGGTGTTCTTTACCAGCAATGAAATGAGTTCTTGTTGCTCCACACTCTCACCAAGATTCAGTGCAGCCAATGATTAGGACTTTGCCACTGTAACAGGTGTGTAGAGGCATCTCACTGCTGTAGTTGACATTTCCCTGCTGACATATGGAGAGGAGCATGTTTACAATCTACAAAAGTACATATAATATATACAGGTTATACACACACACAGGATATATACACAGAACATGTATCCTTACCATGGCTGTGTGCTAGTAAGGTATCTGTTGGAATCTTTGCCTGTTTTGCTCTTTTAATCTGATTGGTTTCTTATTGAATTTTAAGAGTTCCTTGTAAGCCAGGTATGATGGCACATGCCTATAATCTCCCCACTTGGGAGGCAGAGGCAGGAGGATTGCCACAAGTTCAAGGGCAGCCCTGTCGGCATAGCAAGTTACTGGCTAGCAATCAAAGGTTATAGACCAAGGAAGGGGTGGGTGGGGGGATTTTTGTATAAGTTTCTTATCAGACATGAAAAAGACTCTCCCACTGAGGCTTGTAAGGCTGTGTCATGCTCCTAACTGCTTCGCAGACGTTTTTCATTTTAGTATGAGCTATCCTGCCAAATTTTCCTCACAGAGTGCTTTTTGTGTTGTATCTGAAAACTCATTGCCAAACCCAAGATTGTCTACGTTTTTACTTATTTATTTTTGGAGACAAATCAGGACCAGAAGAGATGTCTCAGCAGTTAAGAGCACTGGCTGCTCTTGCACAGGATCAGGGTTTGATGCCCAGCACCCACATGGCGGGTAACAACCACCCATAACTCTAGTTCATTGCCTTCTTCTGACCTCTGTGGGCACTGCATGACACGGGTGCATTTACATACATGCAAACAACACACTCATACACATAAAGCAAATATAATAAAATAGAGTTTTAGATTTTATTTCTTTAAAGGCAATAAGCAAAAGCTTTAGTTACCAGCTGTGAAGAGATAAAAACTCATCTTTGTGATTTCTGCAGTGTAACTCTTGCTACCTGCTGGATTTCAGGTGCCAATGTGATACCACCAAGTACTGAACTGTGAAGAAACACTCATGATGGGCCCTCACGAACCCACTCACACCCACTCCAGCACACTGGCTTGTTCATGTGTGGTAATTACAGTAATTTGAAGTGAGCCTTACAAATGTTTCGCTTGGTTTTCATGGAGGATTTCTGCTTTTGCTATTTCCCGAGTGTTCATTTTCTTCACAATGTCACTTGTGACAATTCTGAACTCTGATGTAGAGGTGGGCTTCTCTAGAGAACCGTAGGGGTGACCACAAGTCTGGTTGGTTCTGGAGGACTTTTGGAGCACTGTGACGAACTGAATTTGGACTATAAGGCAGAGTGGCTGCTGGTGAACAGTACTTCTTGGGGACGTTTTCATCTTCCCTCTGCTCTGTTCTGAGCTACCACAGGTCTCCTCACAGCCTTTGCCACTGCAGTTGGGTGGGAACACTGAGCAAATCAGGCATGAGTGTTTCCAGTTTTCTATCTCTTTTGCACTAGTTTCCTGTGGTTGCTGTAATAAATCACCACAAACATGAGTATCATAGTTCTGGAGGGCAAAAGTTAGATGTCCCACTGGACTAAGTTAAGGAGTCTGCAGGTCTGCACTTTCTGGGAGTTGTGGGGAAAATCTGTCTCCTTGCCTCTTCTGACATCTAGAAGCCAGTACACTCCCTGGTCCATTCTCAAAGCTAGCAGGGCCAGGACCGTCCTCACATAGGACTCTGACACTGAATTTGTCTCCCTCTCACACTTGTAAGGGCATGTGTAACTTCATCAAGACCACTTCAAAAAGCCAGATTAACCGCCTCTTTACAAGCCTGGCTGATCAGCAGCTTCAGTCAGGTTTCCTTTGCGGTGACAAGATATTTGAAAAAACTTACAGGGATAAAGATTTATTCAGGCTCATTGGTTGATCTTTCAATCCATGTGCACTTGGCTCCAGGGTTTCCGGACCTATGGTAAAGTAAAAACTCATGATGGCGAATGAGTATTCACATGGCAGCCAGAAAGGAGAGAGAGAAAGTGGGAGAGGAAAGGAGAAGGGAGGAGGACAGAGGATAGAACCATAGAGAAGGGAAAAATGTAACCTTTGAAGGCTGTGTCCTATTTCGCCATCTCCTAAAGTTGACGCCACTTCCTACCGTAGTAGCTAATCTTACAGCTATGAATCTGTAACTCATTGAGGAGGTAAGAACCCTCATGATCCTAGCGCCTCCCAAAGGCCCCCTCTACATTTTAGATCCAAACAAAACAAACGTGACATTCTGTCCCTTGTAATCCTATTCCCCACTGTTAGGTAACCTCACATGTTTACAGGTTCTGGGGAATGGGGTATCTTCAAGGAGACACATGTTTTCTGCATACCACAATCATCCACAATACACCTTAAATCTACTGAGTAAAATTCCCACAATATGTTATTAACAACTATAGTTCTCATATTGTACATTAGAATTCTGGATTTTTCCATTCTAAAGCTTTAATTTTAACTGTGATGTAAATTGATTGTCTTCATACTGAGTATGCACGACATAATGTTAGAAAGTTCTCTGCTTGCTGTGGATGTGGCAGAGCTCTGGATTTGATCTCCAGCACTGCATCAACTGGATGTAGTGGTACATGCCTGTAATCCCAGCACTCAAGAAGTAGTCAGAAGAATCAGAGTTCAAGGTTATCCTCAGCTACGTTGTAGCTAGCCTGGGCTACATGATGAGATTGTATCTCAAAAAAAAAAAAACAAAACACAAAACAAAACAGCTCTTTGCACTCAGTGGAGTTGGGTGACCTTGTCAAGGTGAGAAAATGTTTCCTGCCCTCTGGTTCAGGTATACATCTGAGGTGAGCTTGCATAAATGTGCATTTTCCTAAATGTCGCCAGGTGTATCAATGGATATGCTGGCCATTTATGAGTCAAACATGGAAATAAGCGGGGTGCGGTAGTGTGACTGTAATGGCAAAACTTGAGGTGGCATCAGGAAGATCAGGAATTCAAGGCCTGCTTTGGAGACACAGTGAGTTGGAGGCCAGCCTGGGCTACATGAGACTCTGTGTCAAACAACAATAACAATAAAATCAAAGGAAAACAAAGGATGCTAACATAAGGAGCACATGAAGTAGATCCAGGGAAAGAAACTCAGCAAGGAGGATGGCAGCATGCACATCGCACACATCGCCATTGCTCTGGAGACAGCGCTGGGCTTGAGTTCATGGATTTATCACAGCAGGTCTTTAATCTTTATTGCCATGGAAACGTTCTCAAGGAATTTCACAAAATCTTTGAGCTATTAGTATCAGCTTTTTTTCTTTTTATGGAGTGACACTTTGTTAATTTATGAAATATTTACAGTGTTTACAAATAGTGAAAGAATTTCTAATAAAATTTTTTATACTTACAAAATCCATACAGTATATTACTATATTTGAGATGTCTTATTTGGTAGACCAATTAAGCTATTACATGAAATAATTTACAAAGATATATTTAATCTCTCTTAATTCATTGAAAACAAAACATATTAGCTATAAATAGTCCTTTACAAATCATTGTAAAACATCAATTGCTTTAACTCTAGCTTTAGTTTTTACAAATATACTTACTAAATGAATTAGTTCAGGTATCAAATAGAACTATGCATTTAGAATTTCACTTCATACTATAAAACAAAATGAAATAACAGCAAAAAATCTGAAAAAGCAAACTGCCCAGTACTTCAAGTAAAAATCTGTAGAACCAGTTTTTATGAACGCTTGTAGGGAAGGGAAACCCAACACCATTTAAGCTGATACATAAACAGAATACTTTTAAGAATACGCTCAAAAAATGTACACCTGGGGCATTATTTCAAAGAGGGATACACTAGCCACAGGTCATACATCCAAGACGGTGAAGCATACAGTTTGGCAGACAAGCTACACTGACAAGAGCCATGTTTCCGAAAACATTTACCTAAGCAGCAGAATGCACCCGGCACCCTTACACAGTGCTACATGTGGGTTTCGCCACACCTGAATACAATTCAGAGTGTTAGACAAGCTCATGGAAGAATTCAGAAAGTAGAACTGGCAAAGTGAAGGAGAAAATCAAACCACATTTAACAGGGCCTATCAATTTAATACAAAATATGCTTCTCTTGATAGTGATGAGAGAACCTTTTATTTTCAAAATTTCAAAATAATGAAATGCTCATCTAAACAGTTCTTTTTCCTTACTTTACCACTTACGATGGTATAAAAGTTGGCAATTATTTAAAAGCCTTGCTCTTGGATTACACTGAGGAAGCTGAGTGCAATTTGGTTTTGGCAGTAATACCATCTTTCACATTTGGATCCATTTTAGATAATCCAAAGCAACTGTTATAAGCAGCTGGAGGAAAATCCATTTTACAAATACATTTCCCCCTTGGATTTAAAATAATGTTTCAATTAAGCCCACAAAATACATACTATATACGTAGCATCTCTATAGAGGTAAATTAAATTTTATCTTCCCAAAAGTGCTTTTTAAAAAGGTGTCAGGATTTTCCAGAGCCTCTTCTTGACTCCTTTCTTCTGATTGCCATACAGACACTATATATTTTTTACAATATGTATTATAGAAGGCACATATTCAAGAGTCTAAGATAATGTTAGTTCAGTTTCTAAGTGGAGGCGGATATTTTAAATCTACTTTGTATAGATGCCCCAAATGAAAGTCAACTATTTAATTTATCCAGAGCTCAAACACAGTGCCAGAGATCCCTTCAGAAGTGAGTTTGCACATGAGGCATCATCTGTGAAGGACTGGAAGGCGAAGTGGGGGGATCAGAAAGCTTGGCAGAGTTGGCGAGCTGCAATTCCTCAAGCCTCTTTATATAATCATCACGCAAGGCCAAGAGCTCCATGTAACGTTGTTCCACTGGATTGGGCTGCTGCAAAGAATCAGACACAAGTTATGTTTTATGCCAGTCACATCACAAGGACTCAGCCACTACCTTCAGATTAAGACACTTCAGCAAGAATTAAGAAACACTTGTACTTTCCTTACAAAGTACACCACTGACACAGAGGAAAACGACCAGCCCGAAAATTCGCCTCAAGCATTTATCAGCCTAGACATAGCTTCAGACTCCTTGGTTGCCCATCCCCAGGCCCACTGCCCACTTTTACTCTGAAGGATAACTCCTTTCAGCTGGCATGAGACTTTGCTTCCTGTGCAGACTTGTGACACTTCCTGTAAATCAGTATCCGGAAACAAAATACAGAGTGCATTACTTTATATTCTGTTAAGATGTATGTAACTGACACCACTGAAATTCTGTCCATGCTAAGTCCCTGTGGTGGTCTGAATGAGAATATCGGCATAGGCTCCAAGTGTTTAGACATTTTGTCCCCAGTTGGTGGTAGTGTTTTGGGAGGTTTTAGGAGGTATGGCCTTGCTGGAGGAAGTACGTCACTGAGGGTGGGCTTGTCAGATTCCCAGTTGCTGTTTGCTCCCTGTGTCTGCTTGAAGATGTGATCTCTTGCTTTCTGTGGCCACCTCTGTCTCAATGCCTCCTCTGAACCGTAAGCTCAAATAAACTCTTCCTTAAGTTGCCTTGGTCATAGCGTTTTATCACAGCAACAGAAAGTAACTATTACAGTCCCATGCGTGGCATAAACCAGTCAATTCATTCGCACCCATGCTGAGGATACTCAGCGATTTCCTGATCTTGTTAACAGTACACACAAAGGTCTGCTGAGTATTCTCATACACACGTACTTCTGCCTACCTAAGCATCTTCCTAAGCATGGGATCAGTGAGGAGTACAGTCTCTTCTACTTTACCATATGCTGCCAAATGGTCCTTGAGGTGGAGTTGCCACCTTGTGCTCCTGCCAGTGATGCCATATCTTCTTGCTGCATGTTCTCACCAGAACCTGGGAGCTTAAGACATTTTGCCAACTTGAGGGCTATACCAGGAATATCATGATACTCTACACCTTCCCTGCTCTGCTAGACCATCTTCCTATGAGCTCTCCACTTCCATCAGCAGTAGGCTGAGAGCAGCAGCTCTGACAACCTCTGGCCTGGGTACGAATTCTGGGATTGCTCCTTCTGAGCTCTGTACCAACTTTCTGAATGTCTCTATCGACGTTTCTGTAAAATGGGCAAAACCCTGGCATGGGCCTTTCGGCACTGTTCTGAGAATGAAGTGAGTCTGTTTCACTGCAGATTCTTTGAGCAGCGAACAGGGGATTGATGTTGGTTGGCATAACGGCATAATGGCATCCTCCCCAGCAGGTTCATTTTTGTAAACTTTTGTACTGAGATATAAATCACAGAGTGTTCTCAACTTAAAATGTTCACTTCAATGAATTTCTACATAATCAAATACCTAGGTAATCATTACCCAGGTCGAGATGTATGAAAGAAGAGCTCCATAGGAAATTAATGCCAAAGCCATCAAGAGGCAGGTTTTGTAGAAAGCCTGAGAAACACAGAAAATAGTAAGAGAATCCAGAGCCTAGAGAACTGCCTTCCTTTAGCACATGTAGTAGCTTGTAGAACTGTGAAAATGACGCAGTGAAGAGAACGCTCCCTGCTTGCAGCACACACTCTCCAAGACTCTAGAGGACTAACACTGTATTGGCTTCTTTCTGGCCGCCCTAACAAATAAACACCACATTTGGTGGTTTCAAAGAGAAATGTACTCTCCCTGTTTCTGCAGAGTAGAAGGCCCTCAGTCAAGGAAAGTGTTGTCAGGGCCACACAGTCTCTGATGGCTCTAGGAAAGAGTCTTTCCTTGTACTAATCTGCCCTCCCATGGACCCTACTATTACTTGGCTCATGAGAACACCACTCTGGTCTCTGCATCTGTCCTACATGGGTTTCTCCACTCTGTACCCATGTCTCAAAATCTCTTAATCTTAGGAGAATGTTTATCACTAGATTTAGGGCCAACTGTAAATGTAGGATGGAATATCACATTTTACAATCCTAAAATTAATTATGATGACAAATACTTATTTCTTAAATAAGGTCATTCAATGGCCAATCTGTACTGTCACTGGATTCCATTTGAAATCAACTAGGAAACATACAGCAGGTGTTTGGGAAAGATTCAGCAGATTGAAGAGGGAGGACCCACCCTGAATCAGGTAGGAGCATCCCAAGGGCTGAGGGTCATGGATTGAATCAAACGGAGAAAGAGACCTGACCAGCAGCATTTCTCTCTGTCTGCCTCCCGCCTTGTATGAATGACTTTTACAATATGAACAAACCTGGACTAAGGACTTTTACCTAACCTTACCACCAAAAAGTTACTCTTTATAATGTAAACAACCTGAATGAGCCACCTGCTCCTCTTGTGACCTAGGTACCTGAACATCTTCCCTCAGGAGCCCACCTTGCCCTCCACCCAAGACAGTGAATGAATAGCAGTGTGCATGATTAAAATATCAAAGCACCAAGAGTATCATGCTTATCTCATTGGAAGCAATCAGAAGTCTGTAACTGTGTGTGAGACATTCTATGCCTAGGGACCAAAAGGCAAGATTCTCTGATAAGATAAGGTGGGTCCTGATTTCTATTTCTGCCATCTTATGCTGGAGAGACTCTTTCACTAAAAGAATGAGCAAAGCCCCTGCGGCTGGGGGCAGAGTTCCAGGAGACACCTGCCAGAATAGGTTCTCACGGTTCAGATGGCTCTTGGCCTTGAACGCTCAGAATCGGCTGCTTCTTTATTCAGGCAGAACTGTAATGAGGCAGCTTAGAAAAGCCTCATTGTGGTGCCCTGTGTGAAGATCAAACTCATGACCTTCAGATTCTGTGACCAGCTACCTGAAGCTCCTGCAGCCATGCGTATCCTGCTGCAACAGACTAAACCCTCAATTGTGAATCAAAATGAAAACTTCTTTCTTAAGTTGTTTGTGTTCAGGTATTTGTCTGTTTTTTGAAGAGAGGGTCTCCCTGTACCCCATCTGTCCTGGAACTTGCTCTAAAGATCAGGCTGTCCTCAATTTCACAAGTATCTACCTGCCTCTTCCTCCCAAGTGCAGGGAGGGATTAAAGGTGTATACCACCATGAACCTATGTTCAGGTATTTTTGCCAAAGTAACACAAAAAGTAAATAATATAGTCACATTCATAGCTCTGGAGATACATGCATCTATGGGGGGGGGCATTCCACCTACTGTACGCTGAGTGAATCAGGTGGAAAGGAGAGCTGCCAATGTGTCCACCTCCACATCTCTATGGGATTGCTACTTCCAACAGCCCTTGGATTGGTCAGGATCCACACGTTTGCAGAAGTCCCTCTTAACCCTGGTCTTCCTACACTCAGCAAGTATAAGAAAATATTTTATAGTGAGATAGTGCAGTGTGATGTTTTCAGAAAAGCGTATGTGGCATTAGGGCAGGAATGCTTGGTGCAGCCAATAAAGCCCACTCAGTGCCGCTCACCAATATTCTGTGCTCAGTTTTCTCTGTCTTCAACTGGGGGCTGGCTGCTGTTCTAGGTGTTCATTATCAAGGAAGCCCAACTCCATGTGTTTATCTGTCTTCCAGCAGGGGGAGACAGACCAACAATAAACAGCAATCTCAATGCCTTAGCATGCTAGAAGGTTATCAATACTAGGGGAGTATACAGCAAGGTAAAGTAGTAGCCAGGTGGGTTGTTGCTGGCAGTCTAATTTGGGTTTATGAAAGAAAGAGGTGACTAGAGGAAAGGCTTGAGAGGGGGTGAAGGAGGAGCAGAGGCTAATGAGGTTGAAGCAGTGTGTGAGGAAGAGTCACTGAGACGAAGAATAATGAAAAGAGGTGGGATGGAGTCACATAAGTCCTCGGAAACCAATGTAAGGACTCTATCTTTGAGTCTGGGCCAAGTGAGCAGCTCCCCGGGCAATAAGGAGAAGGGGTGACTCTGATGTCTGTTTTACAGGACTGCTGAGGACAGACTCCAAGGAAGCAAGGGTAGCCTCAGTAATGCTTCTAGAAGTGCTGCCCTCAGGTGGTCCATCCTAAAGTGGTGGCAGGAGAACACTGTGAACTGCTGGGAGTGTGTGTATGTCTGTGTGTGTACATGTGTACACATGTGTGCAAGCCAGAAGACAATCTTCTTGGGTGTCATTCTTTTGGCACCACCCACCTTTCTTTGAGACAATGTCTCTCATCATTCTGAAACACAGCGAGCTGGCAGCCAGTGAAACCCAGGGATCTACCTGACTCGGCCTCCTGAGCTCTGAGGTTACAGATGTGCACCACTATGGCTGGTTTTTCTAAGTAATGCAGTTTAGAGCTTGGGTCCTCAAGCTTGCATGGCAAGGGCTTTAGTGAGAGACATGCCCACAGCCTGCTGTATATATTCTGATAGCCCAAAAGTTTATCTTGGCACACTGCTTGTTTGATGCAAAACAGAAAGGAATCAAAGTTGACTCTAGGTTTCTGGCTAGAGTAACTAACAATGGAGACATCTTGAACTGAAATGGAAATGACAGCAGGACAAAGAGCTTGAAGGGGAAACTTAGTTGTTGTGTTTGGCCTTGGGAAGTTTAAGATCTCACTGCTAGTTACAGAATAAACAGCCTATTCTTTTCCCACGGTGTTATAATGTTCCTTCTTACTGCATCAAGTCTCCACATCTATGCTACTCTGTTCCTAGATCATATACTTTTTATGTATTTTATTAGTATATGCTATTTATACATAACAATGAATTTCATTAGAACATTTTACATATATACATAATGTATTTTGATCATACTTGTCTCCTCCAACTCTGCTGATGCCTTTTCTCTTCCAAAATACTCTTTTCTTTCCACTTTCGTGTCTTTCCATTTTTTTTCTGGTGACCCAATGAATTTCCTTAGGGCTGCTTACAAGAACATGGGTGCCTTGTCAGTGGCCATTACACCTGAGGAAATGTCCCCCCTATGCCAGCAGACATTAACTGCCAGTAGCTCCACTGGCAGAGGTGCGGCCTCGTGTGCCCCTCCTCCAACCACTGTTAACTGTCTATAGATCCTCAATGACACTAGGGCCTCAGGAGTCCCTCGCCCTAGTTTATATTAAGTGCCTACAAATCCTCATCTGGGTTGGCTCACCAGTCCCTCCCCCTAGCTACTGTAAAGTGTCTGTCAGTTCTCAGTGAGCGGTGGGGCCTCCTGAGACTCTCCCCAGGTGAAGCCTCATCAGTCCCTCCATGTAGCTACTGCTAAGTGCCTATCAACCCCCAGGGAGGGGCAAGGCCTCATGAGCCCCTTCTCCCAGCTACTGTCAGGAGCCTTGAAACCCTCAGGGAAGACTGGGCTTTATGAATCCTCTCCTTAGTTAATATTAAGTGCCTACTAATGCTTAGGAGGCAGCGCTTCATGACTACTTTCTTCCCTTAGCTACTGTTAAGTGCCTAGAAATTCCCATGGATGTCAGGGGGCCTCATGACTTGCTCCCCCTAGCTACTGTTAAGTGCCTATCAATCCTCCGGAAAGGGGGGTGGGCAGCAGTTTCATGATATCCATGCCTCCAGGTACTGCCAAGAGCATTTAAATGCTGAGGCAGGCATTGGAACTCAGCAGTCTTTCTCCCTACCTACTCTCAAGTGCCTATAAATGCTCAGGGAGGCATGGGGCCTCATGAGTCACTGGCCCTAGCTACTCTTTTGTTTTTTGCTTGTTTGTTTTTTGAAATAGGGTCTCCCTGTAACCACAGCTGGCCTGGAACTCACAATGTATACCAGGGCTGCCTCTGCCTCCCAAGTGCTGAGATTAAAGGTGTGCTCCACCACACATGGAGCCCACAGCGACAAGTACCTAAAGAAGAGGGGCAGCCTCATGTGCTCCTCCCACTAGCTGCTGTCAAGTGCCTACAAATGCTGAGGGGAGGAGCCTCTCGAGCCCTGCCCCCTAGCTCTGTTAACAGCCCATAAACCCAGGAAGTGTGAGACCTCATGAGTCTGTCCCCCTGGATTCTGTACAGAGCCTATCAATTCTCACTGAGGCTTGGGGTCTCATCAGTCCCTAACTGTAGCTACTATTAAGAGCCAAAAGTTGCTCATAGAGGTACAAGGCTTCATCACAATCCTCAGGGAGGGGCGGGGCCTGATAAGACCCATCCCCCAGCTATTCTTAGGAGTCTATAAATGCTCTGCCAGGTGCAGGGGCTCATTAGTTCCTCCCCCTAGCTGCTGTGAAGCGTCTATAAATGCTCATGAGTCCCTCCCCCTAGCTACTGTCAAGAACCTATAAGCCTTCAGGGAATGGGTAGGTCCTTACAGTTCCTCCCACTAGCTACAGTTAAGTGCCTATCAATCCTGTGGGAGGGGCAAAGTCTCATGAGAAGGCTCCTCCTAGCTGTCAAGTACCATTAAATGCTCAGGGAGGGGCAAATGTTCCTGAGTTCAGTCCCCTTGGTACTGTTAAGAGTCCATAAATCCAGGGCTGGAGAGATGGTTCAGCAGTTAAGCGCACTGGCTGCTCTTGTAGAGGGCCTGGATTCGATTCCTAGCACAAGAATCCATGCCACTAGCTACTATTAAGTGTCGAACAATCCTTGGGGAGTTATGGGGTCTCATGAGACAGGTCCTCAGACACAATTAAGAGCCACAACATGCAGGCCTGGAGAGATGCCTCAGTGGTTAAGAGCCGTATCTCCTGGGTTCAATTGGGCTCACATGGTGGCTAACAACTGTCTGTAACTCCATTTCCAGGGGATCCAATGCCCTCTTCTGACCTCTGAGGTCATGCATGACACAGGTACATTTATACACATGCAGGCAATAGACTCACACAAATAATTAACAGAACAATTATTTGTTTTTTTTTTTTTTTGGTCCTTTTGAGACAGGGTCTCCCTGTAGCCTTAGCTGTCCTGGAACTCGCTATGTAGGTCAGGCTAGCCTCGAACTCACAGAGATCCACCTGCCTCTGCCTCCTGAGTGATGGGACTAAAGGTGTGTGCCACAACGCCTGGCAACAACAAAATCTTTTTTAAAAGAGCCATAACATGCACTGGCCTCGTCAGTCCTGCCCTCTAGCTACTGTTAGGTACCTGGAAATGTTCAGGTAGGTCATGGACCCCTGAGTCCCTCTCCCCTGCTACATTAAAGTGCCTATAAATGCTCAGGGAGGTGCAGGACTTCATGACTATGTAAAATGCATTTAAATTCCCATGGAGGGGTGGGGCCTCCTGAGACCCTCTCTCTAGCTACTGTCAAATGCCTATCAATCTTCAGAGAGGGGTGGGGCCACTAGCTACAGTTAAATGCCTATCAAACTTCAGGTAGGGGCAGGGCCTCATTAGGTCCCCCCATAGGTACTGTTAACTGCCTAACAGTATTCAGGGTCTGGGTCTCACGAGATCAGTCCCCTAGGTTTTGTTAACAGCCTCTAAATGCCAAAGCAGTGACTAGGCCTCATGAGTCACTTCTAGCTACACTTAAGTGCCTATGAATCCTAAAGGAGAGGTGCTGCCTCATGTGTCCCACCTCCTAGCTACCATCAAGTGCCTATAAATGCTTGGAGAGGGGTAGGGCCTTGTGAACCCCACCTAGTAGCTATTGTTAAGAGCCTATTAATGTTCTTCAAAATGTGAGGCTTCACCAGTCCTTCCTACTAGGTATTTAAGTGCCTGTCAATCTTCAGGGAGGGGCGGAGCCTGATGAGACTCCTCCCCCAGCTACTCTTAGGAGCCTGTAAAAGCTCAGGCAGGGGCTCAATAGTCCCTCCCCTCACTGCTGTGAGGTATCTATAAATGCCCATGAGAGTCTCACCCTAGCTACTGCTAAGTGCTTAACAATCTCCAGGGAGGGTCAGGGCTTCATCAGTCTCTCGTTCTCACTACTATTAAGCGCCTATCAATCCTCTGGGGGGGGGAGTCTCATGAGACCCTTCTCCTAGCTACTGTTAAAAGCCTATAAATCCTCAGGTAGATATGTGGCCTCACAGTCCCTCCCACTAGCTCCTATTAACTGCCTATCAATCCTCAGGGAGGGGTGGGGTCTCATGAGACTGGTCCCCCAGCTAATAATGTTCAGAGCCTTTGAATGTTTAGGCATGAGTCCCTTGTCCTAACTACTATGAAGAACCTATAAATCCTCAGGGAGGGCCTGGGTCTCCTGAGTTTCTTCCACTCTATAACAGGATGTAGCTAGACTATCCCAGTCTTGTGTAGTCCTGTACCAGTCTAGATTACATCATTATTGATATGTATGTAGTAGGGCAAGTTTCTTCCTCAACAGTCTCCTCTAAAATTGTTTTGGTCATTTAAAAAACTATCTTGCCTTCATCAAGGTCAGGCATGCATTATTGGGCTGTATATTCTTTTGTCTCTTAGCAAAGCATTGTGTTTTGAGTATAGTAGGTGGCCAGCAATTGGCTACATGCTTTCCAGGTCTCATGAGTGACTAATCATTTAACTTTTAAGTGGTTAGTTCATTCTTTCAAGTTTACATTATATAATTTAGAAAATCCTATGTGATTTAACTTTAATCTCCTTATGAGATAATGTTCTAGAGAAGCAGATCTTTAAGAACATCTCGTGTACTTAATCTTACTTCTATTATCAGCTTCATCCCTGTGCACTGCAATCATTAGCTTCTGTTTCTGGCTGCCCCCGCCAGCCTGGTGAGTTTTGTGGGTAGAGACTATCTCCTCCTAATCCTTGTATTCTCTCAGTGCAGGACACACAGAAACACTCAGTATTTTGTAGAAGAAAATACAAAGTTCCCAGGGACGTTGATTTGTGTAGGAACACTACAGTCAGTAAAATACATATGGAAGACAATTTTCTGTTTTGAGTAAATGCCAACAGATCATAATATAGAGCAGTAATTGTCTGAAAGTAAAAGGCTCTACCAAAGAATGAGTATTTCTGTTTGTCTGGGTTCCATTTGCTAAACCCTAAAAGTATAGGAGGGATAAACACTTTATAAAATGTTCCAGTGAGGTCCCTTCAAATCTGCCTTGTCAGCAAAACAAAATAAAACAAAAAATTCAGGCAAAAAAGCCCCAAACCAAATGACTTGTCACACAATCACTATTATTTTTTCATAGTCAAAAATGAATTGCTCAAAGTTCCTTGAACTTCAAGAATGTCTCAAAGTACAAATGGATGAGAAGTGGTTGTATAATCTGTCTAGAAACTGTCAACACTTCTCACAGCTAATGACTGAGAAAAAGCCAGGACAAATGCACAAAGAGCTTACAAACACTGTTCATCTGAGATCTGCCTCCCAAGTTCCGGAATGTCAGTTGTGAGCTCCCGTGCTTGGCTTCCGTTTCTTTGAATTGGAAAAGGAATATGCCTTCTGTAATAGCAGTTAGAAGCCTGAGAAAACCCCTATGATCTTTACTTGATCGTAAATGCCAGAGGTGCTGTTAAGCCAGTTCCCCCAAAGTGCTTCTCATCTCTAATTCCAAAGCAAATAAGCAAGAGTTCTCAAGCTTTGGAACCTGTCACTTTCCAGAACACACATTTTAGCAGTGACCAAAACTACACAAGCCTTTCATGTAAGCAGCAGAGACTTTGGAATAAGGGTGTGAGTTTGAAATGGGAAATTCCCCAGTGAGAAGGAGCACAGGCTGGTGCATGGCCAGGGCCTGTGTGGAGAAGCGAGTGAGGTCCAAAGCAGCCCTCATCCCTGCCACGCCAGGCTATTGCTGGTGGGAGTCTAGCTGAGTTTTGCACAAGGCTGAGCCGTGTGAGTAGGCAGTCAACCACCCAAACCACAGAGAAATGAGCAAAGCTTTTACCAAGACCCCTGGAAACAGTTCCTAAGGCTCACAGCAAATCAATGTGTGGCAGCAGTTCGCCCCTGAGCTCTTAAAAATAGGCTGGGTTTTCCTCTGATTTGGGTGCAAAGGTGAGAGAATGAAAAGCCTGTATCTTTACTTAACTGGGGATTTTCACTTCAAAAATGTGTTTCCATAGATGACTGGTAAATGAACAGAGAAACTTACTATATATACACTGGCAGATCTGGAATCTTTATTTTACATATAGAGCTATTCAGTAAAAAGTCCACTGATGCCAGCTCACCTGGCACATACATCTTAACCAGAGGGTAGAAGATGTTTTCTCACCTTGAAAAAATCACTTAAGTTTAGTCAATGCAGAGAAGTTTTTTTGAGACAGGGTTTTATGTATCCCAGGTTGGCCTCAAATTCACTATGTAGCAGAAGCTGTCTTTGAACTTCTGATCCTACCTCCACCTCCTACCGCTAGGTGATTATGAGGAGAGCTTTCAAATGTTGTGTATATCTCGTGTGAAGTACTTTAAATGATGAAAACTTAGAAACTTTCTAGAGCTTTAAATCAGCTTACATTACAGTTAAAAATTACAGCACTCACTCTGGCAGAGGAATTTAAGTTTAACTTCAAAACACAGTTTAGCAATTCAAAACAATTTTAAATTAGGGTTGTGTTTAAAAGCAAGTATTTCTTTAATTATTGTGTTTTTCTTCAAAATGTTAAAAAGCAAAACAAAACAAAACGCTATCATAGCGAATAGCAATCTGTAAGGTGGGCTGTAGCTACTTAGTCACTTACCTGTTGCTTGATTCTGGGATTCCATCTAAAAACAAAACAAAACGCTATCATAGCGAATAGCAATCTGTAAGGTGGGCTGTAGCTACTTAGTCACTTACCTGTTGCTTGATTCTGGGATTCCATCTAATGTAATAATTCACCCACAATTCCAAGTGGCGCATACTGGCAACAGGATATAAAACTCGATTGATTTCTTTTGTGTAAAAGGGGTTTTTGAACTTTTCTTTATTGCTGTTAATCAGTGACCACACAGAAACTGTTCTTTCTGTAACTTTCTACAGAGAGAGAAAGTAAAAAAGCTAGGTGAATATAGACTCACAAACCATTTGTGGCAATATGGTTCAGCATTAGCTTGAATGACACATTTACATTAGCTTCCATAATAACTCAAAAAGCATCGTGGGCCACCGAGTGCTTGCAGCCACTTACTGATATTTGCATAGATAATTGCATAGCTTAAGAGCTACTATTTCTGTGGGAAGTTGGGGGCGCAGGATGCTGCACCATTAAATGTAATTCAGTGACCTACAAAGACTATTCTTGGCTAGGCAAAACATTTAGGGACAAATGGGCGGTACAATCTTTCTAATTCCATGAAAAGAAAAACTAGGAGATCCCACTGAGTTTCAATTTTTTTTCTAATTTGAGAGAAATATGGAATTTTAAGCTGTTTGACAGCAGACATTTGGACAGTTATTTTAATCATTCATCGGGATTTTTAATCTGCATCATACCAACATCCAGATATTTGAAACCACCTACATAACTGCCTGCACCAAGTCTTCAGTTTTGAACTGGTGTCCATGTTCCCACAAAACATTTACATGCTTGTGGTTTCTTATTACTCATATTTTTACAAAGCTTGGAAATAAAAATTATAAAAATTAAATTACCGAGGTCAGAATTTGAAACTTTTTCAGCAATGACTTCAATAAAGGAGAAAGAAGCCAACGCTAAACACTGAGAAGAAAATCGCATGGGAAGGAGAAACACCTTGATTTTAACATGTTATTTTGTTAATGTGAATGACATACAATGACAGGACCGTTCACCTTCCTTCGAACCCACCTTATAAAGGTCATTTGTATCTTCCTGTTGCCAAAATCCATACTGGATTGTGCTTAGTTGCACCTTTTATGTTTTTACATTTATACCGTACATAGTTTAAAAGTCAAATGGCTTGATGGTTTGTTTCAAACAAAAGCAGCTTTAGACTTTTTCCGGCTTTTTAAAGGAGTGACTGACAAATATAAATCAACCTATTTAAGGCTTACAACATATTTTTATGATTCACTTTTAGTTTTGAAAATACTGATTGATTGAGGACTGATTGATACAGACTCTCATCATGTTATGCAGGCTGGCTACAAGTTCCCAGAATCAAAGGTCCTCCTGCCTTAGCCATCTCAGTAGCCAGAGCCACAGGTGAGCAGAACCCCATCCAGCCAACAGGATACTGCTACATAAATAAAATAGGAAATGGTCACAACAATCAGGTTAGCAAACATATGGGTCACCCCACATAGCTATCTTCTTTTCTTTTTGTGGTCTAAACACTTTAAATCTGTCCTTTTAATCATCTTGAAGCACACAGTAAGTACAGCATCATTACCTACAGTTATGGTGCTGTAAACTAGGTTTGTAGTAGTTTATTTTCTTGTTGCCAACAACAAATACCCGACAAGAAGCAACTTCAAGGAAGAAGGCTTTATTCTCGTTCATCTGTGGGGATATGGTCCGTTACAGCAGCAGGAGTGTGAAGAGACGGTTACACCATGCCAGCTGTCAGCAAAGCAGAGTGCACCAGAAGGTGGGTCCATCCCCCAGTGACCTACTTCCTCCATCTAGGGCCCACTTCTCAAAGCTTCCACAACCTCTCCAAACAGCACTACCATCTGGGAACCAAATGTTTACAACACATGAACCTGTGGGGGTACATTTCACATTCAAACCATCCCAGGTCTCCGGCAGCCACTCATCTTTCAGTGGAAACTGTGCCTCTTTTGACCACTACCTTCTCTTTTCCTTGGCTAAATACCCAACTCTCCATTCCTATAGGTTCAACTTCTGTGTGGATTCTCTACATAAGATCATCCAGTTGTCTTTCTGTGGCTGATTTACTTCCTTTAGTTCTCCAGTTCCAACTATGTTGCTCAAATTGCACAATTTTATTCATCTAGGCTGAATAATATCCCAATAAACAAAGGAGTATATCACATTTTCATTTCTGTTCATCTGTCCATGGGTATTTATGGTGATTCTACATTCCATATCTTGACTGCTATGAACAGTGCTGCTGTGAACATACTGACTTACAGCCTCCAAGTGCTCTACTACTAAGGTCTATATCCAGCTCATTTTTAATTTTTATTTTGCTTTTACAATTAAAAATGTATCTATTGTGTGTAATGTGTGAGTGTAGGCATGCACACACCGTAGAAGTCAGAGGACAACTTTGTGATCTTGGTTCTGAGGCTCACTCAGGTCACCAGGCTTGCCTAGCAACTACTGAGCCACCTCTCAGGCTCCTGATTGTTCTTAAGTTCTGACACAAGGTCTCATTAAGACATCAGGTTGGCCTTCATCTTGCTCTGCAGACCAGGCAGGCTTTGAACTTATGATCTTCCCCGCTTCAGTCTCCAGAGCAGCTGTGATTACAGGCCTGACTCACCAGGCCTGGCCGCGAGTGACTTCAGATACCAAATCAGCTGTGGGATTGTTGGGTCATAGGGTAGTTCTCTTCAGGAATCCATATACTGTTTTCCATAATGCCTTAAAGCAATTCGTAGTTGTAATACATTTATTTGGTACTTATCTCCAGTCCCCCAAAAGCATGCTTTCATTGCTACCCCACAGCTACCCAGTTGTAGGCATTAACTACTGGCACTATCACAATAAGAATGTCTTTCTTTCTCCCTTCCTGCCACACACAGAGCTTTTCTATTTTTTGCTACATATCCCCAATCTACAGAGAGGCTCTGATTAGCTCAGCTCTAGCTGCTCGATTCTGATGACTAAGCACATGCTATTTACAGCTGTGCTATGCCGTCTCTGTCCTGTGATTGCTTTCCTCTTCCTGTATTCATTTATTTTCTCTTGATTCCACAACTGTCTGTTTACTTTTCTTGGCATTTACTAACTTAACCCCAAGCTCTTGTCAATGTGTCTTCAAGAATCTCAAGCATATCAGACGACCCCAATGTCACTGCGAGGAACTCAACCTACTCCAGCTGTTCCTGTGTCCTGTGCCCAGCTCTCATCTACGATCTCTTTTCCTCCTTACTCGGTGCTGGAGCTCTCGCCTGGGAATTGTGTGCAGTCTTCCCTCTTTCATGGAGTGCATACTTCAGCCACTTCTGAAGAAGGGTATGGTGGGAAAAGTGGGCCATTTTTCATGAGGGTGTTTGTGTGTGCAGATACACATGCATGTGTGTCTGTGTGTGTGGAGGTCAGACAACAACCTTGGGTGTGATCCTCAGAAGCATCGTCAACCTCATTGGCCTAGGGCTCACCAACTGGGCTAGACTGGCTGGCCAGTTAGCTCTGGGGATTCCCAGTGCAGGAATTACAAATGTACAGCACTGTACTCAGCTTTTACATGCATGCTGGAGATCAAATTCAGGTCCTCAGCTGCGCAGTGAGCGTTCTGCTGCCTGAGCCATCCCCTCAACCTCTGAGTTAGGTCATTCTTGATGTTGTGTTTGTCTCTGAAAGGATCTTTGTTCCACCTTCATATTTAGGTGTCAGTTTGGTAGCTACAGAAAGCTGGTTTGAAGCACTTTCCTTAAAAAATTATCAATATAATTTTACTACTGAAGAATCATAAGTTTTCCCCATTTCTGTTTCTTTGAAAATATAGCATCAGTATCTTATATATAAAATTCTTGGGACCAGAAATGCTTTGGATTTAGGACTTTTTTCTCTGATTTGGAAATATATGCCTATACATACCAAAATCTCTTAGGGTGGTATCCAAGTCAAAATATGAAATCTAATAATGTTTCATATATGCGTTATATATATATTGCCTGAATTTATTTTTGGACTATACATTACTGTGCTTGCATTTTTGGTTTTAAGACAGGCTCTTACCGTGTGGGCCAGCCTAGCCCAGAAGTCACCATGTAACCCAGCTAGCCTCAAAACTCATGATCCTCCTGCCTTAGCCTCCTGACTACTGGGATTAGAGGCATGAGCTATCACATCTGACTTCTTTGTTCAGTTCTCCTGAAAATACAACCGAGGTAAAACTTCAGCAGCGAATGTGCATTTTTCATTTATGAGCATTCCATTTCTCTTCATCGTTGTCAACAGAAATAGTTCTTTTGTGTTCCTACCTTGTTGGCAAGAACATTGTTCCAGAACACTCAGAGTGAGCCAGGGTTGTTGCCCTGTCAAAAGGAAAAGCTGCCAGAGTCCTTAGGTCCAGAGAGGGATGGAGGAAGGAGACTTGGGTGTTATTCTAAGGAGGTTTTTGCCTTCTCTTCTCTTCCGCTGGCAGAGTTGAGAATTCCTTCTAAAGACCTTTTTAGTGGAGCTTTACAACGGAGCACTTGCATGTTTTAAAATCATTCCTGTTCCTTAAGGGCAAAACGAAGCTCTAAGAGCCTTCTTACTGTTGAGCAGACTAGAGTCACTTCAGCAAACCTTTAGAAAGAGCAGTAGTGGGCTTCTTTTGGTTTTTTGTTTTCTTTTGTTTTTGTCTTATTTTACTCACCTGTCTTTCCCGGGCTGACTCACAGTTAAATAAGAAAGTTCCAAATCGGCAACTATACAGGTGATCCAAGATGGTAATCAGAAAATGCTCATTGAATTCAAAAGCTGTGGGAAACTAGACAAAAACAAATCAGTGAGAAAAGAATGAAAAATTCAATCTAGTCTCTCATGGAACTCAAAAATGCATGGCAGGGCATGGTTCATAGGAGACTATTTTGGGGGCTGTCAAAGTAAGAA
Source organism: Nannospalax galili (assembly GCF_000622305.1). Lineage (NCBI taxonomy): Eukaryota > Metazoa > Chordata > Mammalia > Rodentia > Spalacidae > Nannospalax > Nannospalax galili. The sequence continues at coordinate 702,645 of NW_008334861.1, read as the reverse complement.
TTTATGGTGTATTACTGTTCACTTTGACTTTAAAAATACACAAACATAGACATTGTGGCTAATGAAGCTGCACATATAGATGATGGAGTGAGTGAACACTGCAGAGGCTGCCATCCACACGTACCCCACAGCTTATATTTTGCACCTCACATAGGTCTGAGACACTTAAATAAGGGTCAAGTCAAGGAATAAAGAGGAAAAAGTGATCAATAGGCCTGTTTTCTGAGGTCTCCCGGTCATATAGAACAGTTTACTTTTTTAAAGCATTGTGAGCTGGCAGATATGCTCACACAGAAACACCACAGAAGAGAATGTAAAGTGTAAACTGTAGGATGGAGGATTCCAGACATAAAGAGCAGCAGTGATTAAAAAAAAATGTACCAATCACTGGGATTCCTTTTTCACCCATGCTAAGTCTTGTTTTATCTTTATTTCTGCCCTGCATTATTTTGGAGGCTAAGCTTAGATGTTAGAGACATTATTTAACCATGGAGCCATACTTTCATCCCATGTTTCCTTACCTGTTTCGACATCTGCCACACACAGTCAATAAACTGGAGAAAAATAGGAGATCGATCAGCATCGGCATGGTTTTTATCACCATGACCTATTCTCTGAAATGAATTGATAAAGATAATTTAATTCATGGGTACAAAACAGAGAAAGCATATAACTTACAAAATGTCACAATACAACTCAGCAACCTGCTTTTTAAATGCCAAGTGTCTCAGAAAGTAAATTGTATACGTTTCCATGGAAATACAGAGAAATAACAGATGGTTTCATAGTAATGGCAATTTAAAAAAATTAAATTTATTTGTGTGTGCATATGAGTGTGTGTATGAGAATATATGAGAGACAGAGAGAGAGACAGAGAGAGAGAGAGAGAGAGAGAGAGAGAGAGAGAGAGAGAGAGAGCAAGCATGCGTGTGTAGGTCAAGGGACAACTTGTGGGAAATGGTTCTCTCCTTCAAGCAAATGGAACTGAGCTCATGTCATCAGGCCTGGCAGGGGATACCTTTACCTGCTGAGTCATCTTGCTGTCTGAATAATGGAAATTCAGTGAGAGAGGCTGGAGTGATACCCAGTCAATAAAGTGGTTGCCATACAAGCATGTAGAGGTGAGTTCAATCCCAGAACTCGTGGCAAATAAGACTGGCATGGTAGCACGGGTCTGCAATCCCACAGCCAGGGTGGTAGAGACAGGAGGATCTTTGGGACTCACTGGCTAGTCAGCCTACCTGAAGCAAACAGCCCTGTGTCCCAGTGAGAGACCCTATCTCAAAAGGTGGGGGCTGGAGACTTGGCTCAGTGGGTAAGAGCACTGGTTATCCTTCCAGAGGAGGCAGATTTGCTTCCTAGTATCCATATGGTAGCCAATAACCACCTATAACTACAGTTCCAGAGGATATGATGCCCTCTTCTGGATTCTTCAGGCATGGCACACATGGTATACTTACATACATGCAGGCAAAACATACATACACAAAATATTAAAAATAAATAAAAATGGAAAAGCAAAGCAAAGAGGACCACTCCTGAGCAGTGACACCTAAGGCTGACCTTTGGCCTACACATGTACATGTATACACATGTACCCCCACATGTGCACCTGTACACATCTGCTGCAAACACAAACACACACACACACACACACACACAATCATAAGAAAACTGGCAAATGAAAACAAGCAAAGCATCATCATCTATCTGTCTTACAATTATTACATACAAGGGCAATTTTGTACAAGTCCTAGACAGTTGCAGGTACAGTCATTCTCTCAGTGAAGGGGCAACCTGAAGTCTCAAGGATGGAAGCCATGCTCAAACTATGGCTATTACAATGGAAAGCTCTTCCTCAGTTAAAGACAAAACAACCCTCTCAAGTCATTAATTTACTAAACAGTGAGTGCTTCCACTTGAAAACCTTATTCATACCATTTGTGAAATTTGTATGGAGGCTAAAAGGTGACCAAACAGTATTTCCAGAAGTAAGATCAATGGATCCTCTTATTGACAATCATTAAAAAATGCTGATTCAAAGGACATCTGGAAAGAAGACTGAGCAGATGAATTGTAGCATGGTCTCTTGATGATTTAAAAACTGTGTATTGGTCTGGAGAGATGGCTCAGCAGTTAAGAGTGCTGTCTTCTATTACAGAAGACCTGGGTTCAGTTCCCAGCATCCACATGGCAGTGAGCAACCATTCTTAACTCCAGTTCCAGGGGATCCAACGCCCTCTTCTGACTTCTATGGGCATTATATGACACAGGTGCATTTACACACGTGCAGGCAATATACTCATACAAAAATGAATCAATAAATATTTTTAAAAATATATAACAGAGAACAAGAGGAAACCTCAAATAAAAATCTACCACTACATTTATCCCTGACAGCTGTAATATTACCTCAGAGACAACTGTCATCCTACTTTCTTTTGTGAAATTTTCATTTAAAGATTTCTTTCCTTTTTCATTTCCTGAGACAAAGTCTTGCTTTGTAGTCCAGGCTGGCCTGGAACTCATTATGTAGCCTTGGCTAGAACTCGCTGCAATCTTCCTGTCTCAGCCTCCCAAGTGCTGAGATTATAGGTAGGTCCAAGCACACGTACGTTCAATTCACACATTTCTTTTTTAAAAAATATTTTATTATTTTTATTGTATGTGTATGAGTACATTCCTTGCACATATGTAAGGGCACTCGTGTGGTGCAATACCCGCAGAGGTCAGAAGAGGGTGTCAGTGTCAGATTCCCCTGGGACTGGAGTTACAAACAGTTGTTAGTCACCATGTGGGTGCAGGAAACTGTACCCAAGTCCTCTGCAAGAACAGCTAGTGTTCTTAACCATTGAGCCATGTCTCCAGCCCCCAATTCACACATTTATTTTTATTTTTTATTTATTATTATATTTTATTATTTATTTTTTATTAATTTGTTGTTATTATTATTATTATTATTATTATTATTATTATTTTGAGTATGAGTGTATTGCCTGCATGTAGATAGGTGCACCCGTGTTGTGCAATGACCAGGGAGGTCAGAAGAAGGTGTCAGACTTCCCTGGAACTGGAGTTACGGATGGTTCTTAGCCACCATGTGGGTGCTGGGAATTGAACCCAGGTCCTCTGCAAGAGCAGTCAGTGCTCTTAACCACTGAGTCATTTCTCCAGCCCCAAAGTCACACATTTCTAATCTGACTCCATTACTTTCAAGTTAAACTGTAAATAGTATGGATGGATAAATGTGTGTCTTAAAAAGACTTTCACCAACCCAAGGCATCACACGTTTGAAAACCTAAAGTAGTTTTTGTTGACACTCCACGGATTTATGTTAGTACTGAATACACAGTATAGAAACCAATTTTTCAAACTCCCAAATGACAGACATCTGATTTTAAAAGGAATGCTTTAGTGTTTACTTACAGATGCAAATTTATGGCCAAAACTTATCCACTCTTTTTGTACCAATATTTCAAAGCCTTCGATACTTCTGTAGAAACTGTCCAGCATTAGCATGGCCAGTGATGTCAGCTGAGCAGTCCTGTCCCATCCGTCACTGCAGTGCACAAGAACCGAGCTCTTCCCTGAAGAAACTTTGTCTGCAACTTGAATGGCTCCTGTCAGAACAAGCTGGCAGAAAGAAACACACAAGTAAGCAGGGAGTACTGATGCTGCTTGGATGTGAAAGTACCATCCACCTTCACTTACTGTAGCCCAAGTCCTGCTTTAAGTTTGAAGAACAGAGGAAGGGAACTAGAACACAAGGAACTGCAAGACTCCGTTCCCTTTGTCTGCAGGGACCACTTTTGGATGTGTCAAGATGTTAAATAAACAAAAGTCAACTGCATTTTGACCATATGTTCATAGATGTGACTTAAGAATGTGCTAGGGTCATTGTAACAAAGTCCCACAAACTTGGTGACTGATAGGACAGAATAGTGGCTCCTAGTTCTAGGGGCTGGAAACCCAATATAATGTTGTTGGTAGGGCCCTCACTAGCCACTGAAGGAGCCCATTACAAGCCCTTCTCTTGCCATTAGACACTTTCTTGGCTTGCAGTAGAGTACCTTTCATCCTCATATGGCATCCTCCCTGTATGCTTGTCTCTGTGCCCACATTTTCCCTGTTTACATGGACATCAGTTATATCAAAGTAAGGGCTTATTTCCTGAGCCTCATCTTAATTCATTACACTTGTGGAAACATAATTTCAATATAAGGTCATTCTGGCACACTGGAGCATCAGGACTCTAACATATGAATGGGGGGGGCACTAGCCAACTCATAACTGGGGCTATATTAGAAAAAAATCATGTTTGAATATTGACAAAACACGATCATTTATTTGGTTCATGTACAGATATTTTCCCCAAAGATAAATAGTGGTAAAAATTTGAATCTTAGAAGTACCACTAAATTTATATATATGAATTATTGCTATGATGCATTTTTCACAATTCCAGTACTTACAGAGGTATTCTTTACAAACCATAGAAATTATCACCAGTAAGTGGCAGTTGACAAGATTTAGCAAGTTCACACAATTGTGCAACCATCACTACAATCCATCTGTAGAACAGAGTCACCTGCCAGTCTAAGTAATGCCATCTGAGGTCAGGTTGTTTCCATCCTCAGCTTCTGCCAACTGCTGATGTGCTTCCTGTCTCTAGGGTTTGCTTTCTTGGAAATCTGGCATCTGTGGAATTATACTATTGTGTCTGTGTCTGTCTATGTTTCACATCTTTCATGTAGCATCATGTTGCAAATGTACGCTTAATTTTCAAAGAAATAAATTTTTTTTGAGAGAGGGTTTCACTATATAGCACTGGATGGTCTGGAACTCGTTATGTACACCAGTTTGGCTTTGAATTCATAGAGATCTGCCTGCTTCTGCCTCCCAAGTACCACATGCCAACTCTTCTCTCTCTCTCTCTCTCTCTCTCTCTCTCTCTCTCTCTCTGTGTCTTTTTGAGACAGGGTCTCCCTGTAGCCCCAGCTGTCCTGGAACTCACTATGTAGACCAGGCTGGCCTTGAACTCACAGAGATCTGCCTGCCTCTGCCTCCTGAGTGCTGGGATTAAACACATGCACCATCATGCCCGACCCAACTCTTTTCTTAAGAAAAGTATTTTATTTATTTTTATTTTATGTATTTCAGTGTTTTGCCTGCATATAAGTGCACTATTTGTGTGCAATGGCCCACAGAGGCCAGAAGAGGGCATCAGATTTCCAGGAACTGTGATACCCAGATGATTGTTAGCAGCTATGTGGGTGATGGGAACTGAACCCAGGCTCTTCTCCAAGAGTGGCAAGTGCAGAAACAAAGTTAAAGAGCGGCTGTACCATCTCACATTCTTGCTAGTCTGTATGAGGGTTCATCTTTTCAAATGCGTATCAACTATCTGCATATATTTTATCATTTTGAGTTTTTAAAAAGGTGTTATTATTGAATGTGTGTGCATGATATATGTATGTGGGCATTCGTTCCATAGAGCATTTCTGGAGGTCACAGGGCAAATTTCTGGAATCTGTTCTTTCCTTCTACCTTTATGTGTCTTGGTGACTGAACTCAGTTCATCAGGCTTGCACAGCAAGCACTTTACCTGATTCTTGTTGGCCCCTTGAGTTTATTTTCTGAAAGGCATTCAACGGAGCACCCAAAATTCTAACACCACAGTAAAAATACATTGTAGACATTTTAACTAATTCAAGAAAACTGAAAGCATCTATTGAAACTAATTTAAAGAATATTCAGATTACGCAGGCCATTTCACATGCAGAAAATATGAAAGTTTAATACCTTTACATGAACACTGAAGAGAGAAGTGGGCAAAGGAGTGCTAAGAAAGAAAGAAAGGTTAGGGGACCTTGGGATGACAGGCCGTCACGTACTTGTGCACGAGTCATTGCTCCTGAACCAGCTTCAAGCATGTAAAGTATTCTGCGTGCAAACCTGTTTGTTTAACTTAAGGGACTTGTGTGGAGAAGCTATACTAACATCCTAGAGCTCACTCAAACCCAACTTCTTGAGTTTGGATTTCCAGCACAATTTGCAGAGTGCAACCCTCACCCCAGACACTTCTCTCACAATAGAAAGGGGATTCAATCACAGGCAATTATTTTAGACATATCAGATGTTTGTCAATTAAGTATGAATTCCCACAATCACTCTGACTTTGAACAACTGTAATTATTTAATGAAACTAAATCTGATTTCTAAAACTGGATCATTGAAAATAAATAATGAGGTAGACTTGGGACAGAGGAGAAGAAAGCAGCAGTTTGGAGCACCGGCTCTGGAAGCCAAAGACCTGGATTTGAAATGTTGCTCTACCACTTTAGAGACCTTGCTCTTTGGGCCAACCATGCAGCCTCTGGTTGCTGTGATGAAAGCTGAGGAACAAATGGTACCTCCAGCTGCTCATTTTGTGCTAAAAGATCATCTCCATGAAACTTAAGATAGTGTTGGATGAAGACTAGCTGTTGGATTGCTGTCCATCTTCTTAAACCAGGAGGGAGAACCCTATGGGAAGAGTGACTGAAAAGGGACAAAGGGGGAGTGTGAGCTCCAGACACTGTACGGCCTTCTATCGTGTGTGGGCTCTAGCAGGGTAGGAGGATCGAGGAGGCACATAAGGCTGCTGTGTGAATGCACAGCTCTTGCTGCTTTCCTGCACGGAGTAGTAAGACTGGCTGAGCACAGTGCAGGCTAGTGGCAGCCATGCCACATTGCTGCCAGCAGTTCTGACACTTGAAGGAGGAGACTGACAAGTGTTCATCAAAGATGCCCAAGTTCTAACAGCCGGTACCTAGGAACACAACCTTACATGGAAACAAGGGCTTTATAGACATGACCAAGTTAAGGATTTTGAGATGAGGAGATTATTTTTGATCATCCACATAGGCCCTAAATTATATAAATCCTGCTAAGAGGGAGGCAGAAGGAGATTTCGCATATACAGAATAGAAGAGAATGTGAGCACAGAGGTAGAGGTGAGAGTGATACAGGAACAAACCAAGAAATGTTAGTGGCCGTGAGAATTGGGAAGAGACTAAAAGGAGGTTCTTACCTAGAGCTCAGAGGGAGCACACCCCAAGACTGCATCCAGTCTTCAAGGCCTAGTTCAAACTGCCCTAAATTCCTGCGATCTAATTTATATGTGAGAAGCTCTGACATGGATAATGTTACATGTGCCCAATTGGACTCCACAGCCTCCTCACAGTTTTTCATTGCTCTGTATCCTCCCTCACTACAGACAAACACCTGACGTGTTTAAGCACGCACAGTCTGAACCAGCTTTTCTTCCTTCTTCCTGAGCTGTCCTACCTCATGTTTCTAGCACATGTTTTCTTGCTGTCTCACAGCAGCAGTGACAAAACCCCAGGACAATTTTTCTACTTAACTTATAGAGACTGGCAGAACGGAAGGAGCAAAAGGACAAACTAGGAAAGGAACACCATTCCAGACATGCTACTCAGAAACAGTGCTGCTGGACACCTTTCAAAAGTTCCTTGCACACATACATGTCTTTCCTTAGATTGGGCCTTTTGAGCATTTACTCATGTTATTATCTATAATACCCAATGTACTTAATAATCACACAGCATTTCATTATATATATATAAAACTTTCCTGTACATTTATGCTATGTTCAATGTTTTTCCACTACTATAAAAATCCTAGTATATTCAACATTTGGAATTATATGATTACTTCCTTTAAAAACACCTTAATTCAGTCTTCTCTCTGTCTTCAAAACAGGCTGAAGTGTCCCAAGACTTACAAAGCCTTTTTCATAATCACGAGATCCTTAATCCCTTCCTCTTTTATCTGGCTTTTTTTCCTGGAATGTTATATGTGATATGCATGTGTGTGTGTGTGTGTGTGTGTGTGTGTGTGTGTGTGTGTTCACATGTTGTACAAGTGTCCATGTGTGTGTGTGGACATGAGGTAGAAATCGGGAGTCTTTCTCAATTGCACTGGTGTCTTTATTGATGGAGCAGTGTCTCTCAACTGATCCCTGAGCTCACCAACACAACTAGGCTGCCTAGCCAGCTTGCACTGAGGAGTCCCTTTCTCTGCCCTCAGAGCGCTAGACTTACAGGTGGGATGCCATACCCACTTGGCATGTGCATAGGTTCTGAGGATCCCAAATTCAGTCCTCATGCTTGTGTGGCAAGTGCTTTAACCACTGCCCCATCTCCCTAGCTGTTATCTAGCTTTGCAAAATGACAGTTTACATTCACTAACCATATTTCCTCAACTCTCACCCCATGACACTGCCACACACCCATGGATGCCTGCCCTCCAAAGTCCACCACTCACAGTTTCTTCTTGGGCTCCTTCTAGACATTCCAATATTTTCTTTTGATCTCCTGACTTCCGTCTTGTGCCTTCCTCACTGAATTCCTTCTATGTTGAGTACAAGCCTGTTCAGGGTTTTATTCCAAGTCCTCTGATCTTTTCCTTATAAGCAGTCTCTCTCAGTATCCAAGTTAAAGGGCTCAGCCTGAGTTTGGTGCCTGACAGGTGACTCACAAACTGATATCTTAGTCCCAAGCCTCTATTTTGAGTTTGACTTTACATGAGAACTTGTCTGCTAGATACCACCAGAGGATGTCCCAACACCACCCCCAAAGCACAGCGTTTCTCTTGGTTAGGGGCCTAGTCAGAACTGCTCTTCATCACGAAACAGAAGTATTGTGTTCTCAGCCATCTGGTTTCAGCCTCCATTTCTTTAGGTCCTACATCTAACTAATCATAATGTACCACTGACCCATCTTATGAAACAACTGGTATATTTCCTGAGTAGTCCCCTCATCTTCATGTTGATGTTATAACACCATTTCTGAAATTTTGAACCTTTTTTCTCTGACTTCACGTTCTTTCCTCTGTCTACCACATAAGCAGTCACTGGAACAGTCTCCTCCATGATCATATGATTCGCCAAATCCCAAGATGTCTCCCCAGTCTAACTGGACCCTCAAGGCCTAGGCTGCCTGGCTTCATCCAGATTGCTAGCTAGGCCAACTGCCATCAATAGAAACCCTCTCTCTTGTCATTTTGGTCTCACTCATGTAAGTTTCTGAGCTTTCAACTCAGCTGTCTTCATTAGAAGATATCCTCTGCTTTCTGTAAGTGCTAGGTCAAGTCTCACAAAATTCCAGATGGCCTGTTTCTTTAGCTAACTTTGCTATGAAGCCCTACTGTGAACTGAAAACACAGTATCTTGGAATATTATGTTTATTTTTACACATACATATAATTTGTTCAACCATCTATGAACCTCTTTAAAGACAGGAAATATGCCTTTTCCTTTTCCTTGTCATAGGGTCTAACATGATGCTCTGTGAAAAAAAAACCCAAAAACTTGTGTGTTAGTTAAAATAACACATCTTTTAAACTTTAGAATCCTTTTTTTTAAACACAGAAAACATGTAAAGGTACTATAGAAAGATATACTTAAACCAGTTGACATCCTAGGGTATATTTGTCACAGCTATGGTATATCCACATTTGATACAACTAATTAACCTAAATTGACATGCCATTTTCTTATTAAGAAATTTATCACTAACTTATTTTAAAAATCCATACTTTATTGACATTTCCTTAGTTTTACACTTTATGTCCATTTTTATTCTAGAATCCCATTCAGGATACATATTACATTTAATTGCCACAATTATTTTGTAATTCATTTTGTGAAGCTAAATTAAGAAAAATGAAAGTTAAACATACACACAAAATGTGGCTCCTGTTCAGCTGGAAAGTGTAACTTCACTAGAAAACAATCTATCATAATTCACCTGCTTAAGAAAATAAGACCCTGTGGAGTGTTCAGCACTAAATGGGACACCTATATCACATCCTTTCTTCCCAGGGCTCAAGGATCACTGCAGAAAAAGGCGTGAAAAGGTTGTACGAGCCAGGGGTAATAGATATACAAGGAAACCATGTTGTCTGGACACAACAGGGAAGTTGTACACATGAAGCCGCAAGCTCAAGCCAGACAAAATCCCTGCGGCCCTAGTTGAGGATCTATTGGCAACTGATGGGTAGTGGGAAAGGGAGAGTCAGTTTTCTTAAAGGGTGTGTTGTTTCATAGGCTGACCACACTCCAGGGGATGGAGTCACATCCAAGGGAACTTGAGGAACAGAAATTTAGACTCAATAGGCCTAAAAAATATAATAGATGACATGAAGTGAGGTGGTAGGGAGGCAGGAGTGGGTGTGAGAGATGACGGAGGGGTCTGAGAATGTTCAAAATCCACTGAATGAAATTCTCAAAGAATCAATAAAAATATTATTCAAATGATTCATCTCAGAGTATGCTTTCGCTTTGTCTGTTTACAGAACTGTGTGGCTTCTAATGTGTTAGCTCTCTCACAGGGTTTCTAGTACTCGTACTTTGAAGAACTTTTTATGCTTCTATGAGAATGAAAGATTGAACATAATGAAAATACCAAACCCATTCTTTAAAGTTAGTCGGAAAGAGATTATTAAAATGAAAATTAACAAAAAGTCCCAGCTCTGTCTAGGTCCATGAGGGATATCCCCAGTAACAGATAAAACACCTGTATGAAACCACTACTGACAAGACTAGAAGAGACCAAACTCTTAGAAATAAGATGGGAGGATACTGAGAGACCTTTAATTTAAGTAAGCAAATTATAAAGAAACATAAAGCTGTCAAAAGTATACTATTACAAATAGTTTCTCCCACTCTGTCCTTGAGTATTCAATTTTTAAATATTTAAGGAAAAATTCTTGTTCCACCAAATAACTACTCTTTTATACTTGCAAATATTGTTTAAAGTATACTTGCCTTGATATGTTCTAACCAATGAGTAGACTCCAAACTGGACAACCAATGAGATTCTTCGATATTGGGATAAACAATGTCTTTCACCTTTTTTAAAGATTCACGCATCACGTGAATATTATGAATGTCTAAGAAAGAAAGTTCGGCGTTATGATATGCGTCATCACTTTCATATCCTCCTCCTGTTGCCTAAGAAACAAGATTACAAACAATCAGCTGGATTTTTTATTTCATCAGTAACTTATGAAAATGTTTCGCAGGCTAGCTACCTTCCAAATTTCAATCCAAGCCCCTGGTAATTTAAATAGCTAATGTTACTCGCCTTCCTATCTAACACTTAGCCTCAACAAGTGAAGTCATAGTTTGAGCTAGACAAAATGATGGAAAGTTGGCAATTTCCTGGAGGAGAGGACAACTGAATTAATGAGACAAAACATTCCCTCCAAAATGTTCTGTGATAACTAGATCTTGCAGATATGGAAAAGCAAGGGCAGACTCTGAAAAGCCCTTGTCCTCCATCAGTTTTGTAGCTATTGCCGTATTGCTTGGGGTGGGGTATAGGGCAGCCAAATGAACATGGCAGCAAGCACTCCAGCTTTGTAAAGGTGTTCACACGGGATACAATGTATTAGTGGAAAACAACTTTTGGAGTCAGACAGACATGGGCCAATAGCTCAGCTTCCGCCTCTCATCATTATGTGACCTGGGGCCAGGCACTTGCCCTCTAAGCACAAATGTCCTGTCCTATAAAGCAGGGTTCATTCCCTAGGTCTCATGGGATAAAAAGTGCCAGACTCCTTTATAATGACTAACATCATTAACCATCTGATGAGCCCCTATGATGTCTTGATTTGTAACTTTGCTTCTTACAGGAATGCTACAAGACAGATACTACTATACACATTTTGCAAGGAAGAAAGCAGAAACTAAGAGACTTAACTATTCTAAAATCATTCAGGTAATAAGTGAAATTTAAGTTGAATTTCACTTGAAAGCCCAAACCTTTTCTACAGTATCAGGGCCATGTTACTGCTATGCAAATAGCACTAACAGAGCACTGCACAGAGGGGGCCCTCAAATAATTTACAAGGTTCTAAGGAAACAAGATGGCCACTAGCCCCTACACCAAGTACAAGGTCTTTATTGCTGGCTTTGGGTTTTTGTGGAACTAGGTGTGGAACTCAGAGCCTTGTATATCGTAGGCAAGCAGCCTATCATGTTCCTGTGGAACTCTTGTAAGTGTTCACTTGCCATGCCCGGCTTTGGTTCTCCACTACAGCGAGTGCAAAGTCCATTTCCACAACGAAAGAGACACTACAGTTTTATTTAGGAACTTGGCTGTACTCTGCTTAAACGTTTGGAAATGTCACAGGACAGGGAGCTTCAGGCCCTTTAAGAAAAGTGAAACAGTTCTGAGATTTTCTCAGAGAGTCACTTCTTAGGAGACACTGACTTTAGAGTGCTTGTAGGAAGAACACAGGGAAACGCCTGCCCAGGACTAGAGAAAAGCGGAAGGCCCCTGGCAAATGGGGCATCCCCACAATGTATCTCCTTTTCCTTAGAACAATTAGGAATAGAAGCTTGTAGCCAGTGTTGGAACAGCAAAGCGGGCTGGGTTTTGCTGCAGTTGGTCGCAGAGATTTCTTGAAGTGAAAGTAAAGCTTAGACCTGGAACCTATGTGGCAGGTCAGAGATCCTCATCTCTGAATGCTCTACAAGACAAAGCATACTTAGGCACAAATGTTTCTTTCAAGCTGGATTTACATAGCTCAGCAGTAAGGTAACAAGAAACATTCTCTTTGCTATTGTCTTTTTTTTTTAAAGACAGGGTCTCAGACTGTACCACTTACTGGCCTAGAACTCACAATGCAGTATATGCTGGACTTAAACTCATGGCAATCCTCCTGCCTCAGCATCTCAAGTGCTTGGATCACAGGTGTTAAATCAGCACACCCATTTTCTATTTGTCTTTTGCTGGTCTCTCTCCTCCTCTTCTCTTCTCTTCTCTTCTCTTCTCTTCTCTTCTCTTCTCTTCTCTTCTCTTCTCTTCTCTTCTCCCTCCCTCCCTCCCCCTCCCCCGTGTGTGTGTCTGTGTGTGTGTGTGTGTGTGTGTGTGTGTGTGCGCACACGAGCATGCCTGATAAGGCCAGAGGGCATCAGCTGTCATGGAGCAGGAGTTACAGGTAGTTATGAAATGGCTGATGTGGTTTCTGGGAACTGAACTCGTGTTCTCAGGACAAGCAGTCAGTGTTCTTGTTCTTCTAACCACTAAACCATCTCTCCAGCCCCTGTCATTAAAAAAACTTTTTCTTAAGAAATTAGCAGACAATCGTACTACCTTCCCTTCTCCCTAGCCGTGCACACTTTGGGGAAGAAGGCCTGGGATGTGGGAGCTGGATTATGTTCTGCTAGACCTGCAAGCCTATAATGCAAGGACCTGTTTCCCCTCCTGCAGACAGAAGGCCTGCACCTCTGTATGTCTGGCTGTTACATGATGATGGGATTTTCTGAGATGCCCAATACTAGAGTTCCTTTCATAAATAACTAAAAACAGCGTGGAAAAAAAGCAAAAGAAAAAATACAGGTTTGAATCACTGCCAAAATATCTGGCAAAACCAGACATTAATATAGCTCTACTTTATTTAAGTACAGTGCTCTATCCCCAAAATAGAAATAGCTTAAAGATTTACCAAGTCTCAGTTTTGTTTCATTGAAAATGATGTGATGTTGCTGATTACACATAAATAGCCACAAGGGAGGAGAAGAGGGGCAAAAAGAACAGAAGTCAGCAAGGGTAAAAAATCAATTAGTCAAGCACAGACTGAGTTCCCCAAAGTGCAGTTCTCCATCTCTGGTTACTTTTGAAGTCTCCTCTTTGGTTTTCCTTTCTTCAACAAAAGAGAACAACTGAAATTATCTAGTATGATGTAAAGGGTCAAGGGCCTGTTGCTATGGATATAGACAAGTAGTGGAGACAGAGCCAGGAGGAGGGGTTTTGAAAGAATGACCCACAGTGCTTTAAGGCTTAGTGTTTTGTTTCTTTCTTAATATTTTCCTTCTTTTCATTCCTAAGAGGACTAGAAACAGAGGCTTATTTCTCCAACATTAAAAAGGCATTCAAGAATTTTGTTGCTATAATGAGCTTCAGAGTTAATATAATTAAGGTATTCATTTCATCCACTTTAATATTTTAAAATATTCTTTCTAAATGTTTCATTTTAATGTTACATCATATCTATTTCAGACTAAATCTGTACATGGAAATACTGTGTTTTATACATGTGTTCAGTTTGAATTATATATGAAGGAAAATATATAAAATTATGGCGAACTCAAGAAGATATTTAGATTTAATTTCTTAAATGTTTTACTTACGATGCCTGACTTACCAGTTCAACTTCATGACTGATTTACATATAAGTTTGAAATTATTTCTATACAAAGCCCAATGGTGATAACAAACAGCTCATCTAAGAGCATGAATGAGGCTGGGGCAGGCATCCCAGGATTAAATGTGTAGGACGGATGAGCCGTGTGCAAATAGCAAAGAGCTGAGCCGCACACATTTGCAGTCTAACAAACCCTAAGGGAGACAGACTTTACACAGATTCCATTTCAGAAATTACTGCATCTATCTGGGCTGCTCAAGGACTTGCTCTGCTTTCAGGTTCTTGTGATGGGTTCTGAATAATTGAAGACGTCAGATAAATGACCTTGGGAGGAGTAAAGCATTAAAGGTGATGAAATTTAAACTCACAGCTGAAGAGAATAAATCTGAAAGATGGAATCTGGGAATGAGCAACTTGGGCAGGCTCACTTGGGAATGACAGCGGTAAGAATGGGAGATCAAAATTATAAAAGGGAAAGCCAGAAATGGTAGTTGATGCCTATAATCTCCGCTTGAGAGGCTGAGGCAGGAGGATTTCCATGAGATTCAGGCCAGCCTGGACTAAATAGTGAGATGCTGTCTCAAAGAAACAATCTAAGCTAAACCAACCAGATCAACCCAAGAAAAAGCCCTCAAAATAGAAATCAAAGGTAAGCCTGTATAGATCAGGTCGTTTAGTACAGGGGCAAACAGGCTTTTCCTTACAGCAGGTTCTGGGGGCAATGCCACACAGACCCTGATGTTTGCAATGATGGCGCTATAATCAACTTCAAGTATACTCTACACATTCTACTTAAAAAGGCAAAGACAGTTAAGAGCAGCTTTTTGGAAAATGAGACTTTTGTGTGTGATTAGAATATTTGTATACAGATCAATTCATTTCTTGAACTATCTTACACAAATGACAATATGTGACTACAGATGACATGGGTGAGGAAATCTTTGCTAATGGTTATACATTTCAGATTTTAATAAATGCAGCTTCCCACACGTCCCTGCAAATTTCTCAGCAGTACACATTAGTAAGAGTCGTCATACACAGCTACAAGAGCTCCAAAGACGACCTTTTGCCTAAGGTTCTAGACAGCAGCCAGTGTCACTACAGTTCTAGACATATCTTTTGTCCTGAAGTTTACTTTCAGTTGATTTTGTTTTCTTTTAAGACAGTGTCTTGCAACTTAGCCCACGCTGGCCTCAAACTCTTCATCCTCCTGCCTCAGCATCAAAAGTGCTGGGATTACTAGCATGTACCACCATGCCTGGCTCATTTAATTTTAATGCAATTTTTATTAAAATACTTTCTAAGGGCTGGAGAGATGGCTCTGTGGTTAAAAGCACTGGCTGCTTTTGCAGAAGACCACAGTTTGGTTCCCAGCACCCACGCTAGCTAACAACCCCTCCATAACTCCACTGCAAGGGAATCTGATACCCTCTTCTGGCCTTGGTGGGCATCACATGCCTGGGTCCACTTACATACGAGCAGATAAAACTCTCATACACATAAAATTTTTAAAAATTAAAAAATACTTTCTATCTAAGAAACGGTTTTAGAAACTAGTTTTAGTAACTTGATTTTAACTATTAATTTATACCCATGTGTGCTAGATAGCATCAATTGTCAACCTGACACACCTGAGATGAGAGCACTCAATTGAGGCACTGCTTCCATGGGACTGACCTATGGCCATGTCTGTGGAGCATTTCTTAATTGAAAATTGATGTAGGAGGGCCCATCACATTGTGGGCAATCCCCCCCACCCGCCCATCCCCTGGTACAGATAGTCCTAGAATGTGTAAGAAAGCAGGCTCAACACAGGCCAGGCAAGCAAGCCAGTAAGCAGTATGTTTCCATGGTCTCTGCTTCAGTTCCTGCCTCGGCTTCTCTCAGTGATGGACTGTCACATGGAAGTTTAAGATGCAATAAACTCTTTCCTCCCCAACTTGTTGGTCAGTGTTTTATCACAGCAATAGAAAGCTAACTAGGATATCATGTGTCTGGAGTCACAGTTACTCAGGAGGCTGAGGCAGGAGGATCACTTATATCCAGGAATTTGAGAATAGCCTGGGAGAACTCATCTTTTTCTTCCTTTCCCTTTCCCCCCTTTTCTTCCTCTTTTCTCTGTTTTGTTGAGATAGGGTCTTGCTTGTTATGTAGCCCCGAGTGACTTGGAATTCAGTATGTAAATCAGGTTGACCTTAAACTTGCAGTGAGTCTCTTGTCTCTGCCTCCTTGGTACTGGGATTACAAGGATTACAGGCTTTACTGGTGGATACTACCAGACCAGCTTTAGTATAGTATTATAGATAATACTATCTTTTGTTGTGGTCTCATATACCCCAGGTTAGCTTATAATTCACTATATAGCTGAAGATGACCTTGCACTCCTGATCCTCCTGCCTCCACCTAAGTGCAGGGATTATAGGTATGTGCCCAGCGAGATCCTGCCTTAAAAAATACATGAAAATTCAAAATAAGCCCACATATTGATACACTATGGCAAACCCATTCCTGGGAAACACTGCAGTCCCTATGTAAGCTCAGTTTTTGTTGACTGCACTCACCTTGTTGGCCACGGCATTTACACTGGGTCTGGCATCATAGATTGTGAGTTTAGAAATTTGTCTGTTAGTCTCCCTGATCACGTCCAGATATTTCTCATCATCTTTGTTTCTTTTACCACTCATACCGACAAGAGGCTGACTGCAGCGCACAATGACTGTCTTGTTTTCTGGATGAATCCATGATAGCACCTACGGTTAGTTCAGAAAGTTTAAACTGGCAAGTCTCTAGACAGTCATTAAAGTAAATCATAAATCACTATCAATCAAACATGAAGAAGCAAATCTGTACTAAACACAATACTGGTTCACCTGTGATTTCCACCATGACATCAGAAACACACATTTAACAGTCAGGTCTGCTCAGAAAAAAATCTGAACAGTCCATTGCTTTACCAGTCTTTCAAAACAAACTAACACCAAAAACTAATGCTTATCATAAGAAAGATGAATTATTTAAAGGCAGTGGAAAGCTTCCAATATTATTTGAATTTAGTAGCTTGCATTGGTCTCGTTATCATAGGAACACAACTTGCCAGTATGTGGTGGGCACAGGAAAGCAGCGTTCTGCTCACAGTGCTCTGTCTGCAGCTGTTTCCCCAACGTTCCCAATTCCAGAACCTCATGCAGGAGGAAGAAAGCACAAGGGAAGCAAAGCAGGACTTGGAGTGCCAAGAGAGCTGCAGTCACTAACACGAAGGTGGACTCCACGATGCCTAAGGGAGCTTATCTGGTCCTCCTTCAGCATCAGTCTCATCCAACTGATTGGCAAGTCTAGCACATGTCATGCTGGGCTGCCCAGCTTGCCCACAGAACATGAGAAACAGTGTGTATAAGAGGTAGCCAATCATATAATATCCTTAAAAGTACTTCGCTATATACTGCAGGTGGTATATACTGCAGGTGCTGGTGAAAATGAAGGGGAAGCCTAACCTCCAATGTTCTTCAGCACAGCTGGATAACTGTGGTGAACAATACTCAACTGATACTTCAAAATAGTTGCTAAAGAGAATTTCAAGTGTTGCCAACGCAAAGAAATGCTAACCAGCAGGTTACAGGTATACCAATTAGCTTGATCTGGTAGTACTTATATACATATGCTGGCATATCACACTGAGTTCCATAAATATGCATAATTATAGGTATCAATGAAAAAATTAGCTGTGTATGTGCATGTACATAAAGGAAACACAGGGAATTGGGGAAGTGTGGGATAGTAAACAACAAAGATAGGCTCTAGGATCAGGTACAGATCTTCTGTGGCTCTACCCTCAGGCACTGAGCTCATGGCCTCTCTGGCTTATGCCACCTCTTTGGTCAGATGAGGAGAAGAGTAATGACTTCAGGTGACTGCTGGGAGGCCCAAAGGAAGAATGCCCATTAAAGTATGTGGTAAACATGGCTTTGAATTAGCTTCTAGAAACAGGATCCATGCCACAAAAATGAGTTCCAAAAATGATGAAATGCAGAGGCAAGGATGAAAGAACATAATCATTTGGGCTCACTTAATATAAGATCAAGCACTTTGATATCTCTGAAGTCATGTTTATTATGACACCGAGTGTCTGGCAAAAGGTCACATGATAATAAGAATGCTGAATTGTTCTGAGTCCCTGTACCATGCTAGAAAGCAATGACAGCCCCTGTCTAGGAGGCTCAGATCTTCGGAAGTCCTGGGAAAGATACCGACCTGACATAAACCTCTGCCTTCCAAGCCAAGTGTGGGTATCAGACCTGCCTACCTGTCTGACACCCATGACCCTTATATCAAGACATGAAAAAGGTGATCTCAGCAGACTGCCAGAGAGTGCCTGTTTCTGGCCTCCCTCTGGCATAGGGGCTGGGAACTCAGGGGACTCCTGGTGGTGAGCTTCCCCTGATTGCGCCACACCCAAGCCCCTAACTGGGATTGCGTGAGGCCCCTCCCAAGGCCCCAGGGCAGACCTGGTTTTGGCAGGATAAGGCTGAGATCTTAGCAGACAGCTTCTGACCTCTATCTGTGTACTGTGATCTCACCAGACCACCAGAGAGTGCCTGTTTCTAGCCTCCCTATGGCATAGGGGCTGAGAACTAAGCAGACCAGCTAAGAGTTCCAAAATCAACCCCCCTTAGGGAACTTCCCAAATTTTGCTCTGAGTTCCCGCTAGTAGGGGTCCAAACCTTAGAAGGAAGCCTGAGTGTACCTGACTGGAACCTGACTTGGGCTTCTATTGGTGCTCCGAACATCAGTTCCCTCCAAAATAAAACCTGAGAGAACCTGAAACCTGGAACAACCAGCTTTATATAAACAATAAGGACCAAGGCACACCAATAATACAAACAGAAGCATACTTCAACTTAATTCTCATATCAGAATCTCAAACAACAAAAGAAATTCACATGCCAAAATCACAACGAAAAAATAATAAAATGGAAAGCCAAAACGCTATGTCCCGACCAAACTCCACAACTCCTTTAGAAGAGTTCTACAAGGAGAACCCCCTAGAGATAACCCAGGACACTGAATTTAAAAGAACAGTCATGAACATGATGAAGGAATTCAACGAATTTAAAGAACACACAAACAAATCAAAGAGCTGAAAGAAGATAGGGATAAACTTCTGAATGAATTCACAAGACATAGATAGAAACATGAAGAAAACTAAGGCAGAAATGAAGAAGAAAGTAAAAAACTCAATAAGCCAACTTGAAACACCAGGCGAAAACCTCATCATTAGAATGAATGAAATGGAAAACAGAATACCAACACTGGAGGATAAAGTTGAAGAACTGGACACTCAAGCAAAGATTATGAAATTTTTTTTTAAAAAAAAACACAAGAATGGAATATGCAAGAGATGTGGGACACCATGAAAAGACCAAATCTACACATCATAGGCACAGAGGAAGGAGAAGAATTTCAGGTTAATGGTATTGACCAGATCTAAACAGAACTGTAGGAAACAGCATATTTTAAAATGAAATGGAGATCTTCTTTAAAGGGTAAAAACTCATTCAATTTTGTAACTTACAGGGTTTATACTGAGTTCAATATTGTATAACTGTATTAATTCAATTGTGAACCTAAAAATTTACAGCCACTTTTGAAGAGTTGTATTCTTGCTCTGGAGTGTGTTACTGAATATGTTAAATCTGTAGTGAAATGCTTCTTCTAATCAAGTAGTTATTAAAAATTAAAAAAAGAATGATTAAAAATAATAATAATAATTAGTAGATGTGAAAAACATTACTATTGAAATCTACCTGATGACTTTATATCCATGCTCAGACGCCAAGGAGGTCAGAAGGTAACTGACTATGACTAGTAATAATCAGATATATAGAGATTAGAAACGCATTTGCAAACATCTTAGTGTCAATTGCATTAAAAAATGAATTTTTCTGTCTTATAGGGTTTATACTGAGCACACTATTGTATAACTGTATTAATTCAACTGTAAATCTAAAAATTTACAGCCAGTTTTGAAAGAGAGGCATCTTGGCTCTGGAAATGTTTATTGAATATATCAATGCTGTTATAATGAAATGCTTCTTCAAGTTATGTGGTTAGTAAATAAATAATTTAAAAATATAGAGGGAAGAGAGTATAGAGTGCTTTATTTCTATTTTTAAAATGCTTTTAGCATTATTCATGAAAATAAGTAGTCAACTGTATGAAATTTTGGCAGAC
>NW_008334861.1:676779-681925 GCF_000622305.1 Nannospalax galili | reverse complement strand
CAAGGAATTTCCAGTTCTACATGACAATAGATGTCATCCCAGAATACTTTACCCAGCAAAAATGTCTATTATAGTTGAGGGGGGAAGAAAAATCTTCCATGACACAAAAAGCCTGAAAGAATACATGTCCACAAAACCAGCCCTTCAAAGAATACTTGAAGCAATACAAAAAGAGGAGAGAGAGAAACAACTATACCCCAGGGGCAACGAAAGAAAATAAAGGCATAATTGAGGAAACACAAAATTAGACAGAGAATACAAACAGCAATGAAAATGATGGCAACCAATATACATCTTTCAATAATAATCTTAAGTATTAATGGACTGAACTCCCCAGTCAAAAGACACAGGCTAACGGAATGTATTAAGAAACAAAATCCATCTTTTTGCTGTCTGCAAGAAACCCATCTCACCTACAAGGACAGGCACTACCTTAAGGTGAAAGGATGGAAAAGAATATTCCAAGCAGAAGGCACTAAGAAACAAGCAGGATTGAACTTCTAATGTCTGACAAAATAGACTTCAAAGTAAATCTAGTCAGAAGAGATAAGGCGGGTCACTTCATTCTGATCAAAGGAACAATTAACCAAGAGGATATTACAATCCTTAACATATATGCACCAAACTCTGGTGCACCCAAATTCAGAAAAACAACACTATAGGACTTTAAGATACAGATTAATCCCATCTCAGTAATAGTAGGGGAATTCAATACCCCACTTTCTCCATTAGACAGGTCAACTGGACAAAGAATAAACAGAGAGATGTCTGAATTAAATGATACCATACATCAAATGGACCTAACAAGACATCTTTCAAATATTCCACCCAAACATGAAAGAATATACTTTCTACTCAGCACCCCAGGGAACTTCTTCAAAAAATGACCACATAATGGGCCACAAAACAAACCTCAACAAATACAAAAAAAACCTGAAAAATCAGAAAGATCACAAATAAATGACTTAACATTGCAACTCAAGACACTTGAAAAGCAACAGCAAATGAAACCCAAACCCAGGAGACAAGAAGAAATAACAAAAATCAGAGCAGAAATTAATGAAATAGAAACAAAGAAAACAATACAAAGAACCAATGAATCTAGGAGCTGGTTCTTTGAAAAGCTAAACAAGACAGACAGACGCCCCCTAGCCCAGTTAACCAAAAGAAAGAAAGAGCAAATCCAATCAACAAAATCAGAGATGAAAGGGGAAACATCACGATACCCAAAAGATCCAGACCATTATAAGGGGATATTTTAACAACCTATATGCTATCAAATTTGAAAATCTAAAAGAAATGGATAGATATCTAATACCATGGGAACCGCCAAAGTTAAACCAAGAAGAGATCAACAGTTTAAAAAGACCCATAACATATGATGAGGAAATCAAAACAGTAATACAAAGCCTCCCAACTAAAAAAATCCCAGGCCTAGACAGAGTTTCACCAGAATTCTACCAGACATTTAAAAAAGACCTCCAACTAATACTACTTAAATTATTTAAAATGATAGAAACACAGGGAGAACTCACAAATTCCTTCTATGAAGCCAGCATCACTCTAATACCAAAATCAGGTAAAGATACAACCAAAAAAGAAAACTATAGACCCATATCCTTAATGAACATTGATACAAAAACTCTGAACAAAATACTTGCAAATCGCATACAGACACACATGAAGAAGATCATCCACCATGATCAATCAAGTCAGCTTTATTCCAGAGATGCATGGATGGTTCAATATATGTGAGTCAATAAATGTCATAAACCATATAAATGGACTCAAAGACAAAAAACACATTGTCATCTCAATAGATGCAAAAAAGGCTTTTGACAAAATTCAGCATGTATTTATGATGAAAGCCCTAGAGGGAATTGGACTAGAGGGAACATACCTCAACATACTTAAAGCTATATACAACAAACCCACAGCCAACATCATTCTAAATTGAGAAAAACTGGAAGCATTCCCATCAAAATCAGGAAGCAGACAATAATTGGAAAAGAAGAGGTCAAACTATCACTTTTTGCAGATGATATGGTACTATACCTAAGCGATCCCAAAGTTCCATCAGAAAACACCTAGGAGTGATCAACCCTTTCAGCATAGTGGCAGGTTAGAAAATCAATCTACAAAAATCAGTAGCCTTTCTAATATACCAATAACAACCAAGCAATTGAAGAAAGAATAGAGGGAAATGTTCCCATTCACAAGTCCTGCAAAAAAAATTAAATATCTTGGAATAAATCTGACCAAAGACAACAAAGATCTCTACAATAAAAATTTTAAATCATTAAAGAAAGAGATTGAGGATGACACCAGGAAATAGATGGACCTCCTGTGCTCATGGATTCGAAGAATTAATATTGTGAAAATGACCATCCTACCAAAAGCAATATACAGATTCAATGCAATCCCAATCAAAATCCCCATGACATACTTCACAGAATTAGAAAAAAAATATCCTTAAATTCATATGGAGCACAAAAGACCCCGGAGAGCCAAAGCAACTGTGAGCACAAAGAGCAGCACTGGGGGGATTACTATACCAGATCTCAAAGTATATTACAGAGCTATAGTCAAACAACAGCATGGTACTGGCACAAAAATAGACACACAGACCAGTGGAACATCACTGAAGACCCAAACCTGAGTACACTCAATCTTATCCACCTGATATTAGAACACACAATAGAGGAAAGACAGCATCTTCAACAAATGGTGCTGGCAAAACTGGATCTCCACCTGTAGAAAAATGAAATTGGACTTTTACTTTTCATTCTACACAAAAGTTAACTCCAAATGGATTAAAGACCTCAATGTGAAACTGGAAATCCTGAAACTATTAGAAGAAAATACTGGCAGTATCTTACAAAATACAGGTGTAGGAAAGGATTTTCTAAATTGGACAGAAGTTGCTCAGGAATTAAGGTCAGAAATCAACAAGTGGGGCCTTATTAAACTAAAAAGCTTCTGTACAGCATAAGAAACAATAAAAAAAGTGAAGAGAAAACCCACAGAATGGGAAAAACTCTTCATCAATGACACATCTGACAGAGGTTTAACATCCAGAATATATAAAGAACTCAAAAAACAAAGAATCAAGAAACCAAATGACCCAATGAAAAGATGGGCTAAAGATCTAAAGAGAGTTCTCAAAGGAAGAAATAAATATGGCTAAGAAACATCTCAAAAAATTGTTCGACTTCACTAGTAATTCAGGAAATGCAAATTAAAACCACTCTAAGGTATCACCTTACCCCAATGAGACTGGCTAGGATCAAGAGAACAAATGATACCAAATGCTGGCAAGGATGTAAAGAAAGGGGAATGCCCATTCACTGCTGGAGGAATTGCAAACTCGTGCAACCCCTATGGAAAACACTGTGGAGAACTCTTTAAAGACTAAAAATGAACCTACCATATGACCCGGTTATACCACTCCTTGGCATATACCCAAAGGGCTCATCCTATTGCAGAGACACTTGTACAACCATGTTTGTTGCTGCTCTTTTCACAATAGCTAAGAGATGGAAGCAACCTAAGTGTCCCTCAGCTGATGAGTGGTTAACAAAAATGTGGTACATTTACACAATGGAGTTCTATTCAGCAGTAAAGAAAGATGAAATAATGAAATTTGCAGGTAAATGGATGGATCTAGAAACTGTTACACTAAGTGAAGTAACAGACTCAGAAAAATAAAAGATGTATGTTCTCACTCATTTGTGGATCCTAGCACCAAATCCTTTTAAATTCCATGTCCTTTTGATAAGATGATACTGTACAGCAGTCTCTTCTGCATGAAATAACTACCATCATCACTTCAGCAGTGCCCGATTGCTAAACATCATCACAATTGGGGTTGTTGACGGTTGTGCTCCTTCATTAAAGGAGGGGCAAGCAGGGTCAGTGGACCCTCACCAGAGTATCCAGCCACTCTTCCCAGCCCACTCTATGTAATTTGGCCCTAATCTCCTGGATTTGGGGAGGGCTAAAGTATACAATCTGGGGAAGGCTAGGAAGAGAAGGCTTGACTCATGCTGGGTAAAGGCTTTCCAGTGTGCATACCCTCAGGTCACTCATACACCTCAGCAACCCCTCAGTTATCTCAGTAAGCTCAGAAAATTCATTGGTTCCCCAGAAAAACTTTAATCAAACATTGATTTGATACTAGAACTTTAAAAAGGAATAAGCATTGCTTAGTATCCCCAGGAAAAGAATTCTCACAACAGATAGAAAATTTACTTATTAATGTTATTATGTCTCATAATTAGTAAAAAAAAGAAAATTAGAATGTAAAAGATGTTAAAATGATATGGAAATGGAAATATTTTCCGAAATAGAAAAAATGAAAAAGCCTAAGCAAGTGATGAAGGTCTGTGTGGGTTTGTTATGATATATAAAGGATGAGACAAAAGTAATATACACATAATCTGAAATATTCTAAGGTCATAGTTTAGTCAATTAGTTTAAGGAACAAAATATGTATCGAGTCAAAATTTATCTGAGAATATTTGGTTTTGTACCCAAGCTTTATCTATGTAGCACGTGGTAATTAAAAGTACCAGACTGGTGGAACTAACCTTCTTGGATGTTTAACAGGCATACTTTGAGGCCTATACTAATGTGGTCAGAGGGACATAAAGGACAGTTTTTACCCCTTGTCCTCCTAGGTTGACTAGTTCCAGGGGACTATGGAGCATCTCTCAAAATGTCTTGTTAACTGGTGAGTCCTGTCCTCTTGTTCACGGAGACCAGCCCTTCTCTTGGCCAATCACTCTGTTCCCTGCATTGCCACGTTAGGAAATGCCAATCCTCACAGAAGCTTACCACTGAAATTCTATTTTTTCTTGGGGGGGTCTGATTACTTTTTTAAAAAATTATTTATTTAGTAACCATATAATTAGAAGAAGCATTTCATTACAACAGCATTGACATATTCAATAGCAATTTCCAGAGCTAAGATGCAGAGTGGCCAAAGGGACTCCCAGATAGACTCCCAGATAGATTCCCAGCATAGAACTGGGAAAATGAACAGCAGACCCCAATCTTATCTAAATGAATATTGACAACTGATTGCTGCTAGATGAGGAAAAGTTGATCGTCCTAAAACAAGGATCTCTAGATAGGCTAACCAGAC
>NW_008334861.1:676119-676283 GCF_000622305.1 Nannospalax galili | reverse complement strand
AACTCGTGAAAATTAAACAATGCACTCCTGAATGATGAATGGGGCTAAGAAGAAATTAAGAAAGAAATAAAAGTATTCCTAGAACTAAATGAAAAGGACAACACAATACAACAAAACCTCTGGGACTCGCTGAAAGTGGTTCTTAGAGGGAAGTTTATAGCTCT
>NW_008334861.1:637307-675932 GCF_000622305.1 Nannospalax galili | reverse complement strand
ATTAACAGACCCCTATCACAGTTAACCAAAAGAAAGAAAGAAAGAACATCTCCAAATCAACAAAATCAGAGATGAAAGGGGAAACACCACAACAGACACCAAAAAGATCCAGAACATTATAAAGGAATGCTTTAAAAACCTATGTTACTAAATTTGAAAACCTAAAAGAAATGGATGCATATCTAAAGGCATGGAACTCACCAAAACTAAACCAAGAAGAGGTTAACATCTTAAAGAGACCCATAACACAAAAAGAAATTGAAACAGTAATACAAAACCTCCCGACTGATTACTTTTTAAACATGGTACTTGCCATAGAGCTGACCAGATACAGATAATGGTATATTTTATGTTACTGCTATTAAAATTAATATTGAGAAGCCATAGATAATTAAGGATATACATCAAAATCTAGTTGCTAAAAGATGTTTACCACAGCATTATTTATTTTTATTTTTATTAATTTTTAAGCATTTATTTATTGTGTACAGGTATGGGGTACAGTCAGAGGGCAACCTGCAGGAGTCAGTTCTTGCCTTCTACTATTTGGGTCCCAGGGATCAAACTTAGGCTGTCAGGCTCGGCAGCAAGTGTCTCAGCAGTCTGCAGCATTGTTTACAACAGCAAAAAGTTAAAAAGAACCAAGCTATATTACAATGGAAGACTGACTGAATCATGGCACATCTACCCATTAATATGTCAACTGGTCATGGAAAGTCGGTCACCATATACTGCTAGGGAAGAAAAGCAGACTGATACAAAATTATCAATTTATTTTTCAAATGAATAAATAAGTGCTCAAAAGGATATACAGCAAGATGGTGATGCTGGTTTTCACTAGGTAGCAGGCTGCTTTCCATTTACCAGTGTTTTCCAAATGTCTGAAATGAGCATTTATCACTTATCCAGTAAAGGTTTCTATAAAATTAGGACAAGCCATTTTGTGAAATGGGGAGTATGTATCTATTAATGGAAACACCATGCATGTGAATGACTTGATTAATCAATGGTACTTAATTATAATTTCTACTTATGTTTAAATGAGGTATTTCTTACCAACTAGTTTTATGTTTTTTAAAGAACTGCCTAATACTTATGTTTCATATAAATGGTATGTCCATTTTCTGGATAAACTTTCTGAGACTTAATGTCAAGAGTAACCTGAGGAGAGGTTATATTGGAAAGAACATCATAGTAGGCTTTATAATATCAAATAGGCCACTGTAAGTATATAACGGTGATGGACTGCTTAGCCTAAATATTTTTTAAGAAAAATAAGTGGGTGGCCTAACAAAGTAAAAGATCAGTAACATAGCTAGATAAAGCATTAAATTTTACTCAACACTGGACTCTCATTCATGAAGAGTAACAGAGATTGTGGGATCAAGATAGGAGACTGAGGTCAGTGGCTTAACACAGCTGTCTCATTTCCTCTTCTGTCCCATACACCATGAAATAAACACACACAGACACACAGACACACAGACACACACACACACACCTTTGACACAGCATATGCTTAATGACTACTGAATGAATAGTGGACCACACCCATGCACAGCATCCTAGCCCAGTTTCCCCAAGAGAGAAGACATGTGTCTAGGGCAGCAATACAGTCTGTGTATCTGGCACAGAAAAACACATCCAAGTGGGACATAAAAAGACTGAAGTTCTAACTCTAGCTTCATGAGCACCACATTCTCACAGAAGGAGCTGAAGAACATGCTTTTGAGTACAGTCTATATCAGGAAGATATGAACAGATACTAATCAGAGAAATAAGAGAAACAAAAATTAGAAATTCTCTTAGGCTGACCATAAACTAGTGTTTCTTACAAATATCCTTTTAAGGACAGGAATGTCTACAGTTGGAAGTCAAATGCGAGGTAACATTAAATCTTAATTTTTTCAAGGATATTTTTAAAAATCTGTTAATTTGAAACACAATCCAATATATTCATTATGAGAGCCCTCGAAAATTAACAGAGGAAGAAAAAACAATCTCTACATTTTTAGTCAATAAAATTTATGTACTGAGTAGAAAGTATGACACATCCATAAATATTTAAGGACTGCTAAGGAACTCTCTGAACTAGGTTCAATGACACAGTAGCATAATATCTGGAGTAATCTGTGCTTGACTTCAGTTCAGTAAGGGTACTGAGGCAGCTTGCAAACAGGATGAGAAGTGCATCTTAGAATCAGCCAGCGGACATAAAAGGCCACACATACACACTTTCTAACTTACAAGTGTTTTCTTTGCAGCACAATTCATTGCACATCATTAAGAGCCTGTGGCATGCTGCACCGTCATGATGATGATGACAGTCTGTCCTTCCTTCTCTGCAGCACTGGGTCCTCGTGTGATGTTCTCCCTGCTACCCTCTCTCATATTTACAGCTCTTTGCCTGCCTTCTCTCAGCACCCTGGAATCTGAGACCCTATTCTTTATCTGAAGGCAGCTATTCTTTCTTCTCCCATTCATAAGGTATGCTATGCTCGCAGAAGGCCCTTGGTAATTATTCATCAAAATGAAACTCCAAAAAAGAATGTTTCTCTGAATGACCTAACTACTGTCCTGACAGAATAAAAGGTGTTCTCTGTGAGAAATGTCAAATTATGTACTCACGGGAATTCGATTTCGGGATCTAAAAGTCGCAACCCTCCTGAGGTCATCATCTGAGGTCCGATAGGGAACCACCAAAAGAGCAGGGTACGTGTCACAGAGTTCATAGCACTTATTAATAAAGGTTATCCTCCAGTGGTGATTGGGCAGGCCCTGCAGGACAAAAGGAAGTGCGAGTGAGCCATGCGTGATGCTGTCTCTCCAGGATCTGTCTTCCTTCTAACATTATGTGTGCATGCCTTTTTGACCACAGGGTGATGGTGGCCTACCTATTTACAATAAGGATGTCAAATCAATAATCCAGACAATGCAAGCACATGGACAAAACATTGGTGGTTTCCACAACTGAACAACCTCTCATAAATACAGATTCTCTGGAATTTAAGATCTTCCTTTACTTTATAGAAACATATTTTTTAGTCCTTGTACAATACAGACAAGCCCAAGTTCCTTTCCTACCCACACCCCTTCCCCCTTGAGCCCAGAGAATAGTGCCATGGGTAATGTTAACCTGTGTCTACCTGGGGCTAGAAAAGAGAGCTGGCAACATCCTCTCCCTGCACCAAACAGAGAGAATGCTGCAGTCTGCTCCCAAGTGGAAAGATGCTAGGCCCATGAGAAAAATCACCAAGGGGAGGTAAAGGAAGCCCCTCTGGGGAGGCTCATTTCGCCACCTCCAATAAGTTCTTTAAAGCAAGAAGCTGAGGGTCTGTGATCACCCTATGAGTTGTGTGAGAAGTTGTGTCATTAACATTTTAAGCAGACCACAGGGATGACAGGGAGACAGGGAAGCCATCCTCTATCTTATCATCCACCCACAAAATTGTATCCATTATGGACAAGATCCAGAGGTGGTGGAATATTCTCTCCCCATACTCACAAATGCACAAATACACACATGAAAGTGAGCTAGGTAGGTGTTTACTTTGGGGACAGACATGGTACCTTTTCTTTAGGTCTGGCCCTATGTACCACGGACCAAACAGATGTTGAGTCTGATGCTGAGTCCAATTAGAGAGTTTTAAGTCCCATCAGAAAGTTACAAGAAAAAAAGATTGAATATAATGGCAATCTGGAACAAAATACCTACAATAGTTTATATTTGCATGCAATTCTTAAAGACAGGCACTGATTTTTTTCAAGCTAGAAACTTTAAGTTTTACTGTTGCCAATAGCTAAAGCTAAGTAAAATATTTTGATATATAATTTTATAAAGGTTTCTAAAGCATGCACAATATTCTAATGGCCTTCCTTCCATCTAGGTAGTCGGTTTAAAACAGAGGTCATTAAAATGAGAGGCATATACAGCCTCTGAAAGTTCAAAAGTCTAAAGCTGATTTAGGGATTCCTCATGAACATATTTGAGATTGAACTCCTGCACTCAATTTAAGAGTATCAAATCTGCTTATGTATGTGCAAACCACTGATCAAAACTGAAAATGGAAGCTATGTTCATGGTGGTGGAAGTTTTTCACAAGTCTAGGGTTTTTGAATTATAATTTTTATTCACTTCCCTTTCATACAAAGCAACTGGGCTTGATTTAATTTTCAAAGTTCATTCCATAAAATTTCCAAATTATTTTAAGAGCTTTGTAGAAGAAATATGAAAAATTGCATTGCAAAACTCCTAGCTGTACCACAGATTTGGTTATATTAGAGGCCAAATTGTAGCTTTTGGTATATAATGTGCTTGCTTGCTTTGGACATTCTTTACAAAAATGCTTTTTTTAAACCTGAACATTATATCAAGCCTCTTGCAGCACACACAGATGGGCACCAGGTGTCCACATCAGATGTCTTTGTGTGTTGCTATCCACCTTATTTTTCTGAGTTCTCGCTGAGCTCCTGGAGCTCAGTGATTGGCTAGGTTGCTTAGCTAGTAAACCCCTGGGATCCTCTTGTTTCCACAATGCTATGCTGAGATTACAGGCGTAGGCTGCCACACTGGCTTCCTACATGAGTACTCAGGATCTGAACTCAGGTCTTCATGGTTGTGCAACAAGTACTTTACCCACTGAGCTGTATCCCCCAGCCCAAACTCCTTGCTTTTATTACAACAAATGAACACACATATAGGTGGGGTTTATGTGAGAGTGATAAAGGCAACAATATATATTCATCAAAGCTTTTTGAGGTTATGATATCAGTATAAGAAAATTCATTTGATCTGTAATTCAGAGTGAATATAATTTAACCCTAATGGCCAGAAATGGTTAAGTTCCTAAACAAATACACTAACAGCAAAGTAAGGTATAGAGGTATGACTTTTCTAGACCCTAAATATTGGATTCATTTAATAAATACGACAAACTGATGTTTCTCATTCAAGAAAGGAAGCAGAACTTAGCCAACCAGCTTTGGATGCAGCTGGAATATGGCTACAGAACAAGCTTGTAAGTTACAGAGGGATAGAATGAGCTATATTCTATACAGTGTGGATGATACCACAATCAAGGAAACACAGTAAGCAAGGGCGTTACTTGTTCTGAGAGGATGAGCAATGACATAATGTCCCTATGCATGTTTCAGAGTCAACGCATACCAGACAATGGCATCTATTCACTTACCTGCCTCCTGTATTCTTCAACTGGATTATAAACAGTCCACCCATCCACATTAAACTTCTCTTCATTTACAAATGCAAATAATGGCTAAAAAGGTAAGAAAAAAATTAAGGTTCAGTATGAAGCAATAGTCTATTAATAGTAATAGTTTCATTTTTCCCAAACTAAATTTCATGGACTTGCTAACAGTGAAATTGTAACCCAAATCAAGACTTAAAAGAAAGAAACAACTGTGAAAAATTTAGAGCAGCCTTACATCAACTTCCATGTTCAGGTAGAATCAATATCTATGGCTACGAATATCCCCTTTGTTTTTTAATGATGTTACATACACACACACACACACACACACACACACACACACACAATCAGATATCCAGACTAAACAGTATCTGCGTTTTTTAAAGTATGAATATTAAATAATATTATCAGCTGATCAGTTAAAAGTCACTAAAGACAGAAATTAAGGAATAATTATTAAGTAGTGCACCTGTCTCAAAAGAGTGCCATGACATGTTTATCTATTTAAAGAGAGACAGGACATTAGAAAACTCTTAATTAACTGTTCTCTGTGAATTCTGAATCAACGTGCTGCCCTCTGAAATCACAGGAATCTGACCTCCAAAAGAACTATTGATGAATTTCCTAGTTTCAAATACTGTCTGTCCCCTAGAGGCCATTCTAGCTCTGCGCCTGGAGATGGCCATCTAAGTGCCAACTCCACAGCCCCCACAGGTACCTCAAAGGCATGAGGTGGGGATAGAGGTGACTCTGACTCTGAGGTTAACACACCCCAAACCTAACTCTTGGCTCTACCTCAGCTGTCCTGTTCTTCCCAGTCTCCCCAGTTTATCCAGTGAGAGCCCCATCTTTGTAGTAGACTGAGCTAAGCACTGTGTAGTAAGACTTATTACTATCTGGCTACCACTCTGACCTTGACCTTCACTATCTCTCAATTGGCTTAGCACAATAACTCTGAACTACTTCCACTTCCATCTGTATACCTCTAAAGTCAGAGTAATAGTGCTAAAATGTTGGCAGATCAAGTCATCCCTTGCCAAAATCCTCCTGTGGCTTTCCATCTGGCTCAGGGCAAACAGGGGAGGTCCTTCCATGGCTTACATGGCTATCTGCCATCTGAACACTTCTCTTGAGCTCATGTCTCTACTATGGGCCCTCCTCACTCCATTCCTGCCACACCAAACACATGCTGGTCTCAGGGCCATTGCACCTGCTGTTCTGTCTGCCTGGAACCCTTGTACCTCACTGGCTTCCTCTTACTTCTGTCATATATCTCTGATCACAAGTGACCTCAATCAGTAAAGCCATCACTGACAGCTTCTAGAAAACTCACTGGATATCACCATAAGATCACATCCCACTGTCCTTTCCCAGCTTTAACCCTCCCATCACTTATCAGCATCTGACATATTACATATGTTCTTGTTTACTGTTGGATGCTTCACTATGCCCTTCCTAAAACAGTGTCTCCATGAAGACAGACATTTGCCCTGTCCAGATCCTCTACACCCACTAACTAAAACAGGGCCTGCAGGAGATACTGTGGCTGGATACTTTTCCTCTAAGCATTTCCTCCCCTACAAATTTTTTGAGGTTACTAGGTTACTATTTTAAATGTAAGTGCCCCGCCCCAGACATACTACAGGTGATTTATGGAGAAGCCTTACTTTGCCGTGACAACAGTTTTCCATATTTGAATAGCAAGGGGGTAAAAACTGATCATGAACATACTGGAGCCCTGTGTCTTCTTGAATTCTGCCAAGCTGCACCCTCATGTCTCAAGTCTGACAGTGTTAGATTCAAGTGCCATATTCCACACATGTGAATCACACATTAGCCAAGGCATTGACCACCTAATTCACCAAGGCTCCAACCTGACATTAACTCCAGAGTCAGTGGAGAGAAGAGATGACATCTGTTAACTGATCTTTACCTCAGAATTTTGGTGAAAACAGTGCTACTCTGTTTGGTGCAGTTCTCTATCCATGAACAGAAAGACTGGCACCCAACTGAGAAGACTTTCAGTGATTTATCATCACTTTGAACATCTGATACCATCTGGTCACTCACTACCTGGTACAGTTAAACACTCAATATCCCTGAACACTACACTGCTGACACAGATGCAGATGGCAGATGATTCAAGACTTAAGGGTGTGTGGTTGAAGATTTTAGAAAAAACAGAACTTGCCTTCCTGAAGTTACTGACCTGAACATGATTATAGCTGCTTTGCTTTTACTTATTTGCATCTTTTCTATGAAGCACAAGTGATTTAAGGTATCCTTTAAAAAATAAAGACATCCTATTTCTAAAACAGTTTAGATAAAGCTTTTCCTGGAGAAAAAGCAAACACAGTAATGCAATCAGTGCTCTTAAACAGGCCAGTAGCACTTTCAAGGTAAGTCTATTATTCCTCAATTGTTGATATCAGCGTTCCTTTTTGTTGCTTTAAGCACTTTCTCACATATCTTACATGAAAACTATTAATCAGTGTACATTTATAAACATGTTATCAGAAGACTAAAGCTATGTTGCCTAAATCCACATCATCTCCATTATCTCCTCAACACATTTTACTGGAGAGAACTCAAGAATAAGCATTAGTATAAGAATGAGGCAAGGTCCCCACTGGCTATGTGCCAGATGGTCTTTCTCAGGAAATCACTTCTACAATGACATTTCACATTGTGAAGTGGTCACAGGTATGTCAAACCTGCGGCCTGGGGTACACGTTTCAGGATAGCTATGAATGTGACCCAACATATTTATAGATAACAGCATGCCTCAGTGTCATCCCCAGTAGAAGGAACTAGTACCCTTTGCTCTGAAACAGGCCTATGACAACTAGATGACAGGAACAGCTCTTTGTTTACTCTCAATGCTAAGCACTTACACCTCAAATATTTGGAAAAAAAATTGGGTCACTTAACTGTGAAAATTTGTCATCACGAAATAACATAGCAACACATGTAAAAAGTATTCCATAAACTACTTGGCTAACTGAAGCAACCATTCTAGAACAGATGCTTATAGTTTTTAAAGTGAAATGTAACACAACTTACTTTCCAGACATTTTAATTTTTTCCTTAAAGATTTAGATAAAAAAGAAGAATTATACAATATAACCTCTCAAAAGCACAACATAAAGGTGATTACAAATAAGAAAACAAATTAAACAGGAAAGCAAAGTTAACAAAATTCACACACCAGTACATGATCATTAAAAAGTACAAAGTCCCCTATAAGTGGTAACTTATTACCAGCCTAACCCAAGCTCCTGTCTGAAAACTGCTCAAAACTGAAGTTAATGGGTTACTTGTCTCGAGGTTTTCAGCTGACATTTTATTTTCTCTTCCAGACAATATGCTTCTTTTTTTTTGGTCTTTTTGAGACAGGGTCTCCTGTAGCCCCAGCTGTCCTGGAACTCACTATGTAGACCAGGCTGGCCTTGAACTCACAGAGATCTGCCTCTGCCTCCTGAGTGCTGGGATTAAAGGTGGGCGCCACCACGCCCGGCGACAATATGCTTTTTAAAGCTTTGAGGTTGCTAGTACTTTCATTAGTGGATTGGCATTCTTAATATAACCATGGCTGTATCTGTTTTTGACCCTTCATCTGGGAAGTGGAAGGCCCATGGAGAGAGCCTCAGTTCTAGAGTAGTTTTCATTACAAGCACCAAGCAGAGAGTGCTATTTGCCTGCTGGGTGAGGTTGACACCCACTCTATGATTTGACAAATACCCAGTGAGGATGACACCTATTCCTGGGACTGACTAACAACTGATTCCATATCTTTGCCTATGGAAAATTCAACTTCAGCCCCAATCTAGCATAGTCAGTATAGTGAAAATGTTTTGCCAAGAACTAGTGGTCAGTTGCTGGCCAGTGTGCTTTATGTAGCTTTGGTCCTTCCCCAGCAAGGGTTCTGGCTCAGAACTGGGGTAAACTGGGCAGGCTACATTTGAAGATACCCATGTCCCACCTTACCCATACTGAACCAGAATCTCTAGAGTCTCAAGGAGATAAATTTATGTCTCTCCTATCCTGGTACTAGAAAGGCATGTAGGATACACCAGAACCCTTATGTGGCAGTTTCAATGAGAAATGTTCCCCATGGGTTCATATATTTTGAACCCTTGATCCTCTGTTGGAACCACTGTTCGGGGAGGTTATGGAACCTTTAGGAAGTGGAGCCTTGCTGGAGGAAGCATGCCAGTGGGGACTGGCTTTGAGGGTGTATAGCCTCATTGTGGTGCCCAATTAGGGACTATCCTTCTGGAACCATAAGCCCAAATAACCTCTTCCTTCTATAAGCTGCTTTGGTCATGGTATTTTATCACAGCAATCAAAAGTAACTAACATACCTTATGAATCTGTAGTTGAGCTATTTGGGTAACAGCTCTATTTAAATTTATTTTGAAATAATCATAGAATGACAAGAAGTTGAAAAGAAGTGTAAAGGGAAATTCCATGGAACCTTCAGCCAGTTTCTCTCAATGATAACATCTTACATAAGACTACAATACAGAACCAGGACACCAACATTAGAGAAACCATTGGCAAATGCCTAGCCCTGGCTTTCAAGTGAGCAGTTTACCTTTATTTTGTTCTATACTGATGTTTAGTCATTTCATAAGTTTTGATGCCTACTACTCATGCTGATACTAAAATACATGGGGACTAAGGAAAAGATCAATTTTGTATACAATTTTGCAGATTAAAATTAGCACAATGTAGCATTTGAAAAATGTTAAGGGACAAAGTTGAGAAGAAAATCTGATTTCACACTAGGGATAAAAAGAGCTCACACACAGAGAATATAACTTGTCATTTCCATTTAGCATTGTTATCTTATGGGGGAAAAACTCCCAAATAACAATAGATTCTAGTTTTCACTTAATTAGACATCATTTTTAAATGGCACCTATATATAAAGATATACTGATTTGCTTAAAACACGTAGATAAGATTTTTTAAACTATCCATTTTTAAGTTAGCATATAAAGTAATGGGTTTCATTATGGCACTTTATACATATGCCTTCCTTTTCTTCTAAATTTTTAAAATTTATTGAAATGTGTAGAATGTCAAGCAAAGCAACTCCTGAGTTTCCTCTGTCCTCTATCTCATACAGCCCCTTCCTCACAGAAGTGCAATGTGGTACCTCAGATTTGGATGTTTGACAGGCAACTGGTAAAGAGTCAACATCATGCCAAATGGAAGAGAGTTTGCTCCAAGTATTTGGACATTTGGTCCCCAGTTTGTGGTGCTGTTTGGGGAGGTCATGGAAACTTTAGGAGATGTGACTATGCTGGAGGAAGCATGTTGCTGGGGGTGGGCTTGGAGAGTTCTTAAGCCTTGCGGATTTCCAGTCTCTCTCTCTGCTTCCTGTGTCTGCTTGATAATGTGATTACTTGACTTTCTGCTCCAGCCACCTCCCGCCACCATGCCTTCCCCACCATTATGGAGTCTTACCCCTTTGGAACAGAAAAGGAACTAATGGAAACTCTATGGAGGACATTCTCATTCAAACCACTGCATTCCACTCCCTGGCCCCCACTGGCCCATGACCATATAAAATGCATATAGTCTACCTTCAAAAGCCCACAGTCTTTCCTAGGCTCAACACTATTCAAAAGTCCATAGTCCAATGCCTCTTCTAAGACTCAAGGCAATTTCTTAACTGTAAGTCCCTGTAAAATCAGGACAAATTACTTATTTCCAACATACAATGCAACCAAATAGACGTTCCCATTCCAAAAGGGAGGAACGAGGATACAGTGAGGAAACACAAAAACCAGCAGGGCAAACACTAAATCCAGCAGCTCCATGTCCAAGTTCTGGGACTTTACTTCCAAAGGGATTAGATGGCTCAGCCTCTCTAGCTTTGCTGCATGCACCATACATCTCTCTCTTGTGTTGGTATTGTTTCCTGTGTGCCACCCTCCTTGGCAGATATCTCACAGGTCTAGCATCTTGGGGTCCCCACTGCCAACCAGGCTTCATCTTCACATCTTCATGCAATGGCCTGTCAAGGCCTCTTAGCCTGTCAGGGCTTTTTTATGCAGCGATGCCCCTGCTGGGCTCAGCAGCTCTCTGAAACTGTGGAGGAAGAACCAATGACCCTTTACTCTTGTATCTTTCATGCCTGTAATGCCAGCTCCACATGAACGATGTTGCTAAGGTTGCCAGCCTGGGATGAATCCCTGCTCACTTCATCCAAATTACCAGCAGCTTTTGTCCACAGCTGTTTTCTAGGAGCAGGAACCTCCTTAGGGTTTTTCCTTTCACAAGTAGGGGGCTTAGCTGGGTGTTGTCCTGCTGTGAAGGTAGTCTTTCCACTGTTTAAGTGCAAATCTATAACCCTCTCCTTAAAGACTCTAATCTCCTTATCACAGAGAACCTGTCAAGCCCTGGCTCCAACATTATTAAACTTTACAGTGCTCTTTTTCAATCCAAACTGTACATTCTGTAGTTCTTTCTGCCCTACTTGTTCTTTGTCAATGTAGATCTGCAAAATATTCCCCATTAATAGCCACAACACCATTTCTACTTTAGGCTGTCTTGAAATATCCTCCACCAAAGAAATTAGTCTATTACTTTTCAGTTTAGCCTCAGGCAAGCTCTTAGGGTGGGGGAGACTACAGCCAGATAGTTTGACAAAATATCCTAGTTGCTGTTTAAGT
The DNA here is from genome assembly GCF_000622305.1 of Nannospalax galili. Lineage (NCBI taxonomy): Eukaryota > Metazoa > Chordata > Mammalia > Rodentia > Spalacidae > Nannospalax > Nannospalax galili. The sequence goes on along the minus strand of NW_008334861.1, from coordinate 664,036 downwards.
CCTCATTTTCCTTTGGAACTACTTTGATCTCAGCACTACCTCCAGGATCCCACTAGAATGCTCTGTTAAACTCTGTTTAGAGCATTCAACCACTTTTTTAGTCCAAACTTCCAAACTCTTCCACATTCCTCCAAAACCCGCAAGATCAGGTTCTTTACAACAACAGCCCATTCTCTGGCACCAGCTTCTATATTGGTTATTTTTCAGTTGCTGTTATAAAATACCGTGACCAAGGCAAATTATAGAAGGAAGAGTTTATCTGGCATATGGTTCAGAAGGTTAGAGTCCATAATGGCAGGAGAGGCTTAGTGCAAAAGGGTTGCTGGAGCAGAAAGTTGAGCTCACATCTTCAACAAGGCACAGGAAGCAGAGAGCAACTGGAAACCTGACAAGACATAAGAATTCTCTGGCATGTTTCCAGTGATGGGTTTCCCCCAGCAGGGCTGTACCACCTAAAACCTCCAAACAGTGCCACCAATTGGGAACCAAATATCCAAACACTTGGAGCCTGTAAGAGACATTCTCATTCAAACCACACAGTTATAGGGAAAATGACATTTGTAGTATTGAGGGGAGGGGCTGAGTATATCTCAGAATAATAATGCTTGCCTAACATGTACAACACCCTAGGTTTAATCCCTAGCACCAGGAAAACAAAACAAAACAAAACAAAAAATAGTACTCAAAGGACTAAATTGCCAAGCTATGTACATTTAGAAGTACTTTCAAATGATGCTACCAACATGCGTCTGGATTTTTAAGATCAGCCCTTTTTTAAAAACAAATATTTTATTATTTTTTGTGTGTATGAGTGTCTTGCCTGCATGTATATAAGTGTCGTACAATGCCCATAGAATTCAGAAGAGGTGTCAGAGTCCCCTGAAACTGGAGTTACAAAAGGTTGTTAGCCACCATGTGGGTGCTGGGAATCAAACCCAGGTCCTCTACAAGAGCAGTCAGTGCTCTTAACCACTGAGCAATCTCTCCATCCCCGAAGATCAGCCCTTTCATAAAGTAAATAGACATATTTCTCTGAATATTTAATCTCAAAATTGAGGGGGACCACTTACCAAGAGCTTCTCATTTGCACCTTTCAGATTACAGTTAAGAAAAAAGTTCCCTTTATTTAAGAAAAAAAATGTTTTCATAAAAGTTTGGAGGTCAGATCCAAAATATAAAGAATCATAAGATAGAGTGCAGCCCAAGAAATTTTTTTTGAAATAGAAATCCAATCCAGTGGCTAAGAATGTATACTGCTCTCACACAGAAGTTTAGTTCCCAGCATCCCACGTCAGGTGGGTAATAACCAACTGTAACTCGAGTTCTATCGGATCTGATGCTAGAGGCACCTGTACTCACATGCGTGAATACAGACACACACACACACACACACACACGCACACACACGCACATGCACAGAGAAAGAGACAGAGAGAGAGAGAGAGAAAGAGAGAGAAATAGACACATATGTAATCAAAATTATTTTAATCTTAAAAAAGAAATCCAATCCTGTAACATTCCTGCCTGAAGCTCACAAATGGCTCTTCTCATGTTTAGATGAAAAGAAAGTTTTTGGGAGCTGGTGACGTGGCTCAGCTGGCAAAAGAGCTTGCTAGGCAACCGTGCAAGCCTGATGACCTGAGTACAATCCCCAGAACTGACTCTACAGTTAGTTGTCATCTGACCTCTACACACATGCTGTAGCAAGTGCACTCATACACAATAATAAATAAATTTTCAAACAAGAAATGATGAGACAAGTGATTACACAAGGGAATATAGAAATAAACAAGATCCCAAAGAATGGTGAGCAGAAGATAGAACAGGGAAATACAAATGGCTCACAGAAAGATATTCAATTTTACTTGGTATAAAATACAAACATGAATCGATATTCTTTTTACCTATTAGATTGGCAATAATAGAACCCCATTAGAAGACATAGTAAGTCAGTATGGTAGGCAGAAAATGACCTCCCCAAATGTCTGTTTTCTAATCTTTGGAACCTTTTTTATGTTACCATATAAAACAAAGACTTAAGGTTCCTGATGGAATTATGATTGCTAACAGCTGACCGTAAAACAGGGCAAGACTATCCTGGGTTATCTGTGTCTGCCTAATATAACCCTAAGAGTCCTTAGAGAAGAGAGAGGTAGGTATTGATGGAAGCAAAAGGGTCACAGGAACACAAGTGGCCTATGGAAGGCCAAAGGGCAAGGCAATAGATTCCAGCCTAGGGTCTCCAGAAGGAACACAGTCCTATATACACACCTTGATTGTAATCCAGCAAGACCCATTTTTTAAATTCTGACCTCTATAACTACACTGTAACAAACCTTCACTATCTGATCTACTTAGCCTGTCATAGCAGCAAATGGAAGCTAGGACATGGGAGAGGTTAAGAACAGGCATCCTGATGCAAGCATGGGGATTCTCTCTTCAGATTCCTAGCATGCATTTAAAAAGCCAGGTGTGGTATCATGTGTCTTTAACCAGCACTGGGAAGGGTAGAGATAGGAGAATCACTGGGGCTTGCTGACAGCCAGCCTAGCTCAAAACAGGTCAGCTTCAGATTCACTGAGAGAGTGTCTCAAAGGATTAAGGCAGAGAAACAATGTAGGAAGAGAGCCCAACTTCATCCACAGTGAGTGAACCTGCACACATTCTCTCAGAATTAAATTGAAAAGTAAACCTTGTTGAATAAATGCTCTATCTACACACATTGTTCTTTTTGATGGTCTGGTTGCTAGTGGTTCCTATTTATGCAGTCTATTTATGCCAATATAGTCACTGTGTCAGTATTTCCTGAGCACCTACTGTAAAGAAGGCATTAGGTAGAGAAAATGATGAGGACATATCACTGTCTGAAAGGAGTTAGAAGTTCTCCAAAGAAGAGAGCTGAAGAGGAATGAGCTGTAGATCATTTCAAGAACATGGCACAGTGGGCTCTAGAGAACATCAGGGTGACTCCTTGACAGACAGGTCTTGGGGATGTGGATGGCATCTGAGCAGAGCTCGAAGGATAAGATGACTTTGGACAAATACCCCAGTCCTGTCCTGCATGAGTGTGGGAGGATAAACAAAAATATAGCAGGAGAGATGAAGCCACCCTGTGCAGCACATACAGGTTTGCACGCCAACTAACAGAATGACTACCAGCTGTATCTAGGGGGTACAGACTAACAGAGGCATGTGTAGGGATGGGGAGGAGACGCAACAGACGTAGCAAAACCAGATAAAGCCACTTCAGACAGAGGGGATGCAATCCTGAACCAAGGAAGGTTGGGGAGCAAGAACTTCTTAGATTTCCCAATTATTAAGCTACAAAGAAACCTCCTATGATCTTAAAATGAGAATGAAGAGGAGAAGGAAGTTGACATTAAGGATGACTAAGGAGCACAGGGGGCGCATTGTGAGGGAATATGTGGGCGCCATTTTAAACATGCTCTTAAAGCTGTGTAGCAGCTAAGAAGAAGCACAAAACTATAGCTTTGGAAATCCTGCTCAGAAACACCGTGTTGGCAGACATGTGACAAACACTGCCCCGAGAACAGAGACTTTTCTAGAAAAATCACATTAGACAGAAAAGGGAAGGAAAGAACCAAAAAAAAGCAGCAGGAGGAAGACAAAGCAAGAGACCTGGGTCTGAGACTTTACAGGGAAAGTTAAATCTCAAACAAGAGGGGCAAGCATCTGGAAGTATGATAGTGTCAGGAATATGCATGTAATCTTCTGACATTGTACTACATCACTGCCATCTACAGGGTTCACACTTGACAATGTTGCAACTGATTTGCCACAACAAACAAAAATCTCAAAAAAAATCTCATAATGTTCTTAGTAAAATCAATGATTTTATATTGGGCCATATTCATTGCTATCCTTGGCCACACACAGCCCACACACAGGCTGTGGGTTATACATGCCTAGCCAATGGTATCATGAGACTTTTGCTGAACACATGAAAAGTAATAGATCCAATAGAAGTAGTTTTCTTTTAAAAAATCCACTAATGAACCTGTAAGGGAGGAATAGATATCTAAAAGCCAAAAGCTAGCCACAAACAGGGATACAGAGAGAACTCACAGAATCTGTTTTCATGGTCTCTTAGAATACAGGAGACAGGACATGAAGTTGTGGGCCCACGCCAAGATGCAGTTACACTGGAAGCCTCCTTCAAGGAAGCCTTGCCCCTAAATGTTAGCCTACAAGCAGAGGATGAATGGGAAATAATGACTTTCAGGCCCTAAGAGAACTCACATGCCTGAATTATTTGTGCTGAATAAGGGACAAAAATATATCTAACACTGTCTGCCACCAGGAATTACTGGCCACAGATCAGCCCAATTTGTACCTCAAATCATAATTGAATGGTGTCCCAAACATCCAAGCAGAAAATTAATTTATAATCTTCTCAAGCTGATAATCGCCAAGATGCTTGGCAGAAGAAATTCAAATCCCTTTCAATCCCAGGCTCAGAGTCAGAGTACTGCCACAGGTAACATTCCTGAGAATGGGACTTTCTAGGTAGTAAGTAGGAAATACAGCAAGAAACTAAATAATCCAAGCCAATCTTTTTTTAGAAAAGCCACACTTTGGGATTGTAACGGTCTGATACTGCTATAAATTATACTGAAGGTACTTAAAGAAATCAAAACTGCGACAGAAAATGTGAGTCAAGATTATAAATATTGGCCTAATAGGTCTAAAAGACAATCACACTGAACTTTCATAATTGAAAAACAAAAAAAAACAATGGATAGAAAAGCCTCAGCAAATGAAACTCAGAGGTAGCTAAAGTAGAAGATAAAATTGAAGAAATTACCCATCTTGTATCCCAGTTGTGCACCTGACTGAAATGCTTTATATTTTACATGTATTTTATAAATACCCTCTGATAGATATTCATTACTAAAACTACACAACTTTGAAAGGAAGGGGTAAAATGTATGCTCAGTTGAAGACTCCTAGTTTGCGTATGTGTGTGTGTGTGTGTGTGCGTGCGCGTGTATGCATGTGTATACATGCATGTGTAGACCAGAAGAAAACTCTGAGTGCTGTTTCTCAGGTACCTTTATTAAAATTAGATATAACTCTATATATATGTGGGGGGAGGAGTTTTTGCACATAAGTATAGGTGACTACTGAGGCCAGAAGAGGGTGTCAGATCCCTGGGAACCAGAGTTACAGGCAGTTACTTACTTGTAAGCCACTCAACCTAACTGCTGGGAACCGAATCCAGTTCCTTTGTAAGAGCAGTATGTGCCCTTAGCCACTGAACCATCTCTCCAGTCCCACATCCACCCATTTTTTTTTTGCTTTTGTTTTTGAGACAGGGTGTCCCTGTAGCCCCAGCTTTCCTGGAACTCACTATGTAGACCAGGCTGGCCTTGAACTCAGAGAGACTCGCCTGCCTCTGCCTCCCAAGTGCTAAGATTACAGGTGTGTGCCACACCTGGCACTGCTATTTTTTTCTTTTGAAACAGAGCCACTGACCTGTAGTTCCCCAATTAGGCTAGGCTGGCTGCCATGTGAGCTCCAGGGATCCTCCTACCTCCCCCTATTCAGTGCTGAGATTACAACTGCACACCACTGTGCTGGGCTTTTAAATGTAGGTTCTAGGGCTCTAACTCAGGTCCCCATGCTTTACTGATTGAGCCATCTCTCCAGTCTACTCCCAGGATTTATGTGTAAGGATTCAGAATAGCTCTGCTTAAGTAGGAGGGCTACAGGGCTGGTGGCTGTGAATTCTGGAATGGATACTAATGAACAGGCAGGCAGGGAATTTGGTGCTTCTGAAGCAGACAGCAATGCTGAGGAGCATCAGATGGGACACTGACTGCAGGAGCTGGGAAGTAGGGAGAGGTAAACACATGCAGAGGTTTCAAGGGAGCTGGCATTGGAGGGGAGACATCAAAGAGCATGAAGGGCCCAGTCTTGAAGAAGGCAGGAGAGAAAGAGGTTGAAAAGGATGCTTAGGTCCTCAGATAATTTTACAGCTTACTCAAGGGGACAAAAGTCTTGGCCAAAAAGAACCAGAAAACTGAAGACATACTTTATAGTCCTTAGGCCATGTCTGGGCTGAAAGCTAGAGTATATGTGTAAGCGCTCCTCATTTCAAATTCAATCTGAAAATGTTATTTCGTTTTATCTGTTGATTCTGTAATCAGCCTAAAAGGGAAGAATCCACTAAATCTTTGTCTCATTTAAAATTTTAATATAATTTAGAAATATTTCTCCATTTCTGAGCTGAATAGCAAAGAGAGAGAGTGAAATTCCCTCTGTGAATCCTCTATTCACGGGTTCACTTATACCTCTCAAATGATCAAAAGATGCACACGTGCATAACTCACTTTGCTATTTTTTATGTAATTATCTGCACAAGTCAGCACATTTATAGTAGAGGAGGGGAGGATACAGGTAGAAGCAATCCAAGGCTCAAGTCACATGACAGGGTTTGATGTCACTAAAGCTAGGCAAAATAAATGAACCTGATCTCATTGTTATTCATTGCACATATAAATTGAAATGTAACACTGCGGTATACATACAAGTATAGACACACAAACATATACACAAGTATATGCTATGCGTCAGTTAAAAATAGAATAGCTGGGCGTGGTGGCGCGTGCCTTTAATCCCAGAGGCAGGCAGAGCTCTGTGAGTTCAAGGCCAGCCTGGTCTACATAGTGAGTTCCAGGACAGCTGGGGCTGCAGGGAGACCCTGTCTCAAAAAGACCAAAAAAAACAAAAAAATAGAAACTTCATCACTACTGGCTAGCTGTCATAGTGCCAGAAGCTGCTATGCATGCTACTGGAAGAGAAAAGTCATCATCAACCTTACCCAGAGGTGAATCCTGAAAGCTACAATAATGACTGGCCAGCAAGATATTACCCACTGGTGCAATAGTGACACAAATATTATGACAGTAACAAACCACCTTCTGATTGGATTGAAGGCCTACTTTACAAGATGGAGCCCATACCGTGCACTGTTATCAAGGTCAAGAACCTGTGGCTAGACAGGTCAGAGGCCACAGGGGAGAATCTACTACTATTATTCTGCTAAATGGACATAGTATTAATTCAATTCCTAATGACTTATTGTTATATACAGAGATTAATGCATCTCTCGACTCTTACTGAAGAAGCTTCCTTATACAGCAGATGTCTATTAATAGAGACCCATAACTGGTCAACATTCAGAGAATAGGAGATTGCAGAGTGCTTAGCCCTAAATGGAACACCTACATCACGCCCTCTCCTCCCAAGGCTCAGGAGTCATTATGGAAGGGGTGATGGAAAGATTGTTAAGAGCCAGTGGTGGTAGATGAATACAATCAAATCATATTGTCTGGACACAAGGTAGTTGTACATATGAATCCACAGTGCTTGTGACAGTATGCACAAGACCTTCACAAGCCCACACCAGACGGAAACCCAATATGGATTAGGGGTAGGTGGGCAAGAGGCCCCAGCCCTAGCAGGGGATCTATTGGCAATTGATAATTGTTGGGAGAGGGAGACTCAGTTTCCTGTAAGATGTGTGACACCTTGTATATTGACCAGACTCAAGGGAATGGACCAACAGCCAAGAGTACTTGGGGAGCAACAATTAAGACTTCACAGGCATCTAAAAAGTGAAAAATAATAATCGAGGACATGAAGGGTAGGGATGGAGATAAGGGAGGGGGTCTGAATATGATCAAACTATATTGTAAGAAATTGTCAAAGAATCCATAAAAATATATTGTTAAAATAGAAGCATTGAGAAAAAGTTAGGCAAGATCAATAAGCAGCAGAGAGTATGGAGACCAAGGGCAGTGACCAGTGAGACTGATGCCTGTCAATGCTGAGGAGGAGCTGTTAGAGACACTGCTGCCAGCCTTTGGAGGCAATATACACTATCCTGCCAGCCAGAGCAAAGGCTGGGTAAGCCGGTTGCTTCACTCCTGCAATTAGAGGCAGCCAATGCAATTCCTCTTACCAATGCCTAGCTCAACACATACAAGCAGGTCAGATGTACCATAATCCCAAATGAGCAAAAGCTGCAACTTCAGGACTGTTCATTAGCTCAGACAGGAACAAGCAGGAAATACTGAGATGTGTAACCTTAATCCAGAATGTCACCGAAAAATGGGAAGTGCAGAAACATAAATCTGAATGAGCCATGTTCCCCTAAAATCAGTAAGTCTGTGTGTGCTCAAAAAATGGAAAAACAGAAAGGAATTTCTGAAGGATTCCTCTCATTACATAGGATTGCTTTTCCTGTTTTGTATTTCTGGTTTAGATGCTTTCTGGATTTAATACTCTGAAACTGAAGACTTTCAGTGAGTCCTTTGTCAAAGTGCAACCCATGCTTTGTTAATAATGCCACTAATCTTTATATAGTATCTTTCTTTTCAAGGGCGTAAAGTTTCCTACATGTTATCACAATTCCTTTATTAATACTCCTGGGGGAGTTATGGTACTCATCCTTATTTCTTACACCTGCTGGGAAAATAGTGGGCTAATAAGAGAACAGCTGGCATTTGTTGGGCACTTATAGAATGTCAGGCAGTGTTATAAGCACTTTACACTTAATCCTCACAATAACCCCTACAGAGCAGGGACTGTTATTATCCCCATTATATATGAGAATATTGAAGTATATAAATATTATGTGACTTCCTAAGTCTCCAGGCAGAAAGTTGACTGAGGCTCATTCTGACATATGTCACTGGACCCATGGCCCATCCTAGCAAGAGCATACTGGAAGGGCTCTGCAAACAAATCCCCTCATGGGTGTCCCCATCAGTGGCTGCTGTGAGCCTGGCACCTACATCTTATACTTCACATCTAAACAGTGTTTGTCAAACTTTGTGGATCACTATTAAGAGTAAGCACTGAACTGTAACATCATGACTAAGTACACAGACACACACACAGACACAGACACAGACAGACAGACACACACACACACGTACACACACTTAGAAGAAATGCCCCAGTAAACCACGCTTATCCACATTCTGTGTGACAGTCTTCATGTTTTCTATTCCATTCCATTTAAATGTGCATAATAATCTTATGACAAAAAGGGTGAGACTGATGGGTTAATAAACTCTCATCAAACATTATATTATTTCTAGGGCTGGAGAGATGGCTCAGCAGTTAAGAGCAGTGACTGTTCTTGCAGAGGACCCAGGTTCAGTTCCCAGCATCCACATGGTGGCTAACAACTGTTCGTAACTCCAGTTTTAGGATCCAATGCCCTCTTCTGACCTCTGCAAGCAATGCGTGCTATGGGTGCACTTAGATTCATGCAAGCAATAAACTCACATTCATAAAATAAAAACAGAAAAAGAAATTAAAAATAAAATTATATTATTTCTGATTGCCCCATCTGAGTACAAAATGGCCAAACAATAAAGGAAAACAATGAAAGAAACTTGTCCCTGAACATATTTTGACATCTCAACAAACTGTTTGCTTTCTGTGTTTTGCACAGAATTACAGCATTTCTTGCAAAACTGTATCACTTATCTAAAGCTAGTGCTGAGTTACATGTAACCTATGAGAACTTAGTAATATTTAATGCTTAGAAAGCAAAGATCAAGCAAGAAATGTTTTGGCTGAAATAGAAAACACCATCTAAAATACACACACATGCACACACACACACACACACACACACACACACACACAGAGGATTGGGCTGAAATGACACAGAAATTAATGTTTTGGGTGGATCCTGTGCTGCTAGAACAACTGAACTTCAATTCAAAGTTTAAGTCCTGAATACGTTTAGGGATAATAAAACTAAGTGTGCAAGAGATAAGGGGAGAGTAGTCTGAACAGTAACACACACTCCTCGTGCGTTCATCCTCGACGGGCCTTGCATTCTGGTTCTCTTGCCCTTCAAATACCAATTCATACACACAACAGTGAGTTTTCTTCAGACTTCAAATTGTGACAAAAACCAGTGAAAGAATCCACACTGCTCTAACAGTTCCACAAACATGCAGAGTAGTATTTTTCAGTCAGGGGTCTTTTGCATTGTTCAAAGCCATCAAGCCTAGATTATGTTTCCAGGAAGCCCCTGTTTGACACACCCTCACATTCTCTACTGTGGCAGTTCAGGAACTCCTCCCCCCCATCTCACCGAACAATCGGCCCTCTTCCTTTTCCAAACACTGTCTTAGAAATGGGGTTTCATCCCTTCTCCCTTTGCCTTCTCTAGGATCCAGTTCTAGAAGAATCCCCCTCTCTTTTACTTTAAAGGGGGACAATTTCTTTCCTCTGCCTATAGATGTGCTCGTTCACGTTTCTCAAATGTTAAGGGGAAAATCTTACCTGGATATGGCTGCTGTCCCTACTTTCTTTAATGTATTCTTTCTTCTTTCTTCATCTCTTTCTTCTCCTCTTTCTCTTTCCCTTGCTTTCCTTTCTTCCTTCCTCTCTTTTTATTTCATTTATAAACCACTCTCTTTAAACTTCTGAAAACTTGCTTATGTCTCCTCCACTCAGAGATCATTTTCCTTGATGCTTAAAGGTTCACCAAACTTGACCCAGGCACTGGAGTACACATTGGGCATAACAAGATAAAGAAGGACAATTCTCCTTTCCTTTCTCTTTTACCTATTTCACCCAAGGAAATCCTTTTCTGACTTCCTTATCCTGTCAAGGGAGTGCCACCCTTCCCATCACTCAAGCCCCACACCTGAGAACCAAAGTCAATGTATCGTTGTCCTACCCTTTATGAACATGCTGCTGCCTGGGTCTGTGGAGTCTTTTGTCATACCCCTTTTCACCCACTTCTTGTCTAGGTTTCTGGCACAGGTCATTGGTTTTCCTATCTGTTCTGCCTGAAGCTATCTTTATGTTACCATTTCCTCCTGAACCTCCAGTAGGTATCTGTAGTATCTGTTGCTTCCTCCGACACAAGTTCTCTACATAAGTATGACCCTCTACCAGATTAGCCCAAATCTCCTCCATCACAGACTGCATGCAATACTGCTAGCTTTCCTTCTTTTGTGCTCAGGGTCAGGTCTTGCCTCTGGCTAGAAATTGCACTTCCTCCACCTTCTTGGCCCACTGGAAGCTACATCCATCCTTCAAGGCTCAGCATTAACAACTCTCATATGTAGGCTCTTTCAACCTCCTTCCTGAGAGCCCCCAGGGACTTTCCTCTACATTCTTACACACTTGAAGGTAAACTGGAGCCATACTCATCTGCCATGTTATTTCTACTAGACAGTCACCTCCCTGAATGGGACTGCTACCTCTCATCGTGCACTACTTCTCAGCTTCCTAGTTGCTCCTTACCACCACCAGACACAGGATTATGACATGAACTCAATTTAGGAAAGCAGTTCAACAGCTGACCTGTTTTGATCTGTATATTTTATTATTTGGGTGACTTATTTAAAATTTTTAATGAATCACGTTTAGTAGTTAATAGCTAAATAACAACTGAGTTTTGCAAAAACTTCGTATGAGCAATTCAGTTCATATTTTCTCCTACTGTATAACGTTAGTGACATATAAGGAAAGAAAGGGATTTCTAACACAGATGTGGAAAATGTGTCCAAGTACTGTAACCTTGTAAGTCAACCCTTCTGTGACTGCCTCTAATGACAGAACACTGAATTCCAGGTTTTGGTGCTAGACCACAATACTCAGAAAGATCTATTCTATTTGCTATGATTTTTCCATCATGTTCTAATGAAAACATTTAATTAAAATTCTGTCATTGTAAACCTCCCATGGGAATTTACCTCAGTGGCAGAGTGCCTGCATTGCTGGGTTCCATCCCCAGCACTTCCCCAAACAAATAATAAAAACCTTCCTGGGCAGAAGTCACTTATAGACTAGAGAGACAAAAGATAATCCCTGCCTTGATAAGCTCCCAGTATAATGTGTGGGAGGTGTTGGTAAAGGCAATTACAGCATCATTATCACAGAAGGCAGCTGAGCTATGTGTTCCAAAAGAGGGAACCAGGCAAGCCTAACAATGAAATGTAACATGGACCAACTCTCTCTCACAGAAGACCACACAGAGTATGGGACAGCAACTCAGACTGACCAAGAGGTTGAAGGATGAGTGTGTGGAGGGTAAGCACTAGAGAGAAAAGAAGATTGCATGTAAAGTTGACAGAAAAGTTCAATCTAAGAAAGAACTTTGTAGGCCAGAGGGCCTCAGGCAATGCTGCATGGTTACAGTATAGACTAAGAGCTGTGAAGTCACTGAGGTTTATTGGGAAGGGGGGTGGTGCAGTGGCATGATTACATTGTTTCTGTTGTTGTTTGTTTGAGACAGGTGTATGCAACCCTTGGGAACTAGAAGCAGGCCTTAAACTCACAGTTTGCCTCTGTCTCCTGAGTGCTGGGATTAAAGGCGCATAACACCATGCTGGCAGCTTGGTTATATGTACACTCAGATCAACAAAAGCACAAGGAATAGCACTGCACAGGGTAAGCTGGAAGGGGAGGAAATGGACAGAAAGGGAACCAGTTGGGAAATTGGCTTAGATGAAGAAGCACAAATAGAAACAGGGAGAAAGAATTGAGTTCCCAATGAGGAGGACCTGCAGAGGCTGCAACTGATGAGCCTATGGGAGCGAGCCAGGGAACAATGAGAAAGGTGCCCTCTGGTTATCGAACATGAGCAACTGAGGATACTCAAGCTTCCAGGGCACAGGGGACAAGAAGCAGGCATTAGGAACTGCAGAGAGGTTAGGGCACCAAAGAGCTGGCAAAGCACATGAACTTCTGGAGGAGTCTCGAGGCTTGTGGTAGTTAGACTCACTCCCGGACAGTGTCAGGGCTAGATTTAGTAGTCATCTACACAGACACAGCAGCATTAACTTCAGTTATGGGAGTAAATGAGATGATTATGGCAAAGCCACTAACACGAGGGGAAGTGAGGGCTCAGGGCAGAACACTGAAAAGACAGTTACACTGAAGGGAAAGGCAAAGGCAGTACAGACTGAGGAGGAAAGTCAAGATGGCCCAAGAACACAGGAGCCAAGACACAAGAAGGAGTTCAAGCTTGTTGAAAGCTAGGAAGAGATCAAACTCAATGAAGATGGAAGTGACACACTAGATTTGGCCAGTGGCAGGTCAAGAGGTCTGCATAGTGACTGTGATAAAATATCCCGACCAAAGGAACGTAAGGGATACAGGGCTTTTCTTCACTTACAGTTCAAAGGTACAGTTCCACACTGTGGGGAAGTCACAGTGCCAAGTACTTAAGGCAGCTAGTCACAGCATGTCTACAGTGAGGAAGCAGAGAAGGGTAAATGCTGATGGTCAGCTAGCCTGCTCTTTTTTCTGCACTCCAGCAGCCAAACCCAGGAAAGGGTGCTGCCTACTTCTAGAATGCCTCCTCTCACCTCAATTAACCTAATCTAAATAATCCCTCCCAGGTACGCTCAGGAGTTTGTTTTCTGAGTAACTGGAGATTCTGGCAAATTCAAAATGAACACTATCACAAACCCCAAGGAGAGGCCAAAAATGAAGCTGGATCCTGACATGGGCTGGAGGGATGAATGAGTCAGAGGTGAGCATAGGCTAGACTATTTCTTTCCAGAAGTTTCATATTCAAATGAGAGAGGAATAGTTTAAGGGGAAAGCTGGCCTGACACTTGCAATTTTTTAGGGGAATAAACCTTAAAAGAGACAGAAGATGCCAGAGAAAAGAGATGGCTGATGACTCAAGATTTGGTTGGAGATGGAATAGGACTTGGGCTTTCTCAAACCTATTTGTGAGCTATTCCTCAAATTTCTAATAGCACAGAGGCAGATGTGTACAAATTGAGATATAATATGTTCCCTGAGAAATTATAAATTTCAATCTGACATTCATAATAGTTTAAAAGATCTAGTCCCATAAATCTTTTTATCCTGATAGTTAAAAATATTAAATACAGAAATATTTTTTAAATCTTGTTTAATAAGAATGTAGAAAATGGACTCAAGGACATGATCTCCGTTTGTTCCCCAAACATCCTATTTTTATCTACAATCAATATAAGGCCATAATGGCCATAGTCTGTGTGAAAGATTTCTCCCTTCTACCACGTGGGAACTTCCTGTGACAGAAACGGGTAAGAGAAGAGAAAAGCCTTCTCTCACTACAGAAAAATCCCGTACCTTTAGTGAAAAAGAAAAAAACCTCACTATGATGAAAACAAACAAAACAGAACAAGAAAAAAGAAAAGAAAGAAAATTTTAACGCAAGGCAATTCCACATGCTCAGTTCAGTTTACAACATAGTTATCTTTTACTCACAACAAAACTGTTTCGGCTGGAGGTGGAGCTAGCCTGGCATGCATGAAGTCTTGGGTTCCAAACCCAACACCACATAAAACATGCACTATAATCCCAGTACTGAGGAGGTGAGGGCAGTAGGATCAGAAGTTCAAGGTCATCCTCAGCTATATAGTGAGCTTGAGGTTAGCCTGGGCTATATAAAACCTTGTCTAAAGATAGTAATTAAATAAAATTCTTTATATATTTTAAAAGAATTATTTCCTTGCTCTCTCCTCAGTGGGTATTCATTTCCAGGTTTGTTGAGGGGGGAAGAAGACGCAAGCAGGGCATGACTGGAAGAAAACAAGCTGAGCATGGTAGCACAGGCCTGTCATTCCAATGCTCAGGAGATCGGGGAGCAGGATCATGACTTTCAGGCTAGCCTGGGCATCACAGTGACTTCCAGGCCAGCCTGGACTACACAGAGAGACACTTCTCACCACCACCAGAAAAAGGGAGGTTCATGGTTGACTCAGAATATAAAGACTCTTTGAAGAACTACACTGCTGGAAGAGTTGAGCTTGGTCATGTGGAATTAAACTTACCTCAATGGCTTCGTGAAGAGGGAGGGATAGTTTTTGTTTTTTGGTTAGATATCTCTCTCTGTGTCTCCCCCTCTTCTTTGTGTGTGTATGCATGAGCAAACATGTGCCATAGTGTCTGTGGAGGTCAGAGGACAAATTTACAAGAGTCAGTCCAGGATCATGTGGGTCCTGGAGACTGAACTTAAGTCCTCAGGCCTGGAGGCACCTTTACCTGCTGAGCCATCTCGGCAGCCCATGGAAAACTTTTTAGAACATATAATACTTATCTTTTGGATTAGTCATAGATTCTAACTAATTAAATGCTTAAGAGATCCATCCTACAAATATGTAGTAAATGCTATCAAATGACATTTGAAATGCCATTTTTAAACAAAATAAACCTGCCTTATTGAGCTGCTGGTTGTGATGCCTCCACAACATAACTGTATCTTAGAAATACATTTGCTGGGTTTCAGTAAGCAGTAGAGTGCTTACTTAGCATGTATAAAGCCCCGGGTTTGATCCCCAACACTCCATGAACCAGGCATGGTGGTACATTCTCATAATCTCAGTACTTGTGAGGTAGAGGCTGGAGGATCAGAAGTTCAAGGACATCCTTCACTACATTGTGAATTTGTGGCCAGTCTGAGATACATGAGACCCTGCCTCAATTGGAGGAGGAGGAAGAAGAGGAGGAGGAGGGGGAGAAGGAGAAAGAGGAGGAGAAGGAAGAGGAAGAAGAGGAGGAAGAGGAAGAGGATGAGGAAGAAAAGGAGGAGGAGGAAGATGAAGAGGAGGAGGAAGAAGAGGGGGAAGAGGAAAAAAGAAAGAGGAGGAAGAAGAGGAGAAGGAAGAGGAAGAAGAGGACGAGGAGGAGGGTGTATTTGTTTAAATGGCTTTTAGAATCAAAGGATCCCTTCCTATTTATAAGTAGTACCACAAAAGTCTGACTTGTTAAGCACCAAAGTGAAGAGCACTGAACTACAGGAAGAGCTCACAGTGGTGCACTAAGCCACCTTACCCTCTCCCTTTCACAGGCACACTCAGGCTGGGAGCACAGGAGGCTCCAGGCTCATGGGTACTCTCATCAGCCTTCTGCTTTCACACACACTAGCAGGGAGGAGACCTGCTCCCTCTACAACTGCTTAAAACATATTAGAAGTGTCACACCAGGAAACAAAGCAGTGAGTGAAAGAAAGAGAAGCGCAGTCCACAGGCAGTTTCCATAGAGGAGATACTGCAGAACTTTCTGATGCTTAGGGGAGCCCTGGACTTTACCAGACTGTGGGCCAGAGGAAAGGCACATCTCGTGAGGGTCTCAAACATATCTCTTCTGCTGTGACCTTCCTGCTTCAATGCAAACCTCAGGTTTCTCATATCCTAGAGGCAAAGGAGAAAACAGAGTTCAGTCCTCAAGGAAAGTCAAGTTAATTAGCAAGAAGTCTCTTCAATTAAGGGAGAAGATTCACTTACCTACAAGGACAATTAATGTACACTAGTAAGTAAAATTGCTGTTTTATATGATATTTTGAAATATCCAGTTTAAGAACCCCTGAAAATATTTCCATTTTAATCAAGAAAATAACAACAAACCACTTCTGCAGAAATTAGACTGTTTCCAAATAAAAACACTAAAGAGACGACAGCTAAAAATCATTTCACAAAAAAGAAAAAAAAATCTGAACTCTGCTTGTACATTATCTGTAGCTATGTTCACTGCTTTCCAAGGAATTTTAATTATTGAACAGTATTTAAATCATAAAACTTTTCAAAAGAGTACTTGCTATCAAATACAACTTCCACATTGTTAAACATGTTATTAAATACAAACACTCTTTCCCTAAATGATTGGCATTTTATGTTCTTATACAAATGATGTAATAAATTTTTATTACCCAATTCTTTCAGGGTTCTATATAAACTACATTAATGTACCCATATTAGATATAATTTTACTTTTAGGAACTATAAATTAATGATCAAAATCAGATTTCAAAGGTAGCTTTTGGGCCTGGAGAGATGGTTCAGTTGGTTAAGGGTACTGGCTGCTCTTCCAAAGGACCTGGGAACTAACAAGCATCTGGAATTCCAGTTCCAGGGGACCGTACACACTCTGCTGGCCTTCGTGGGCACTGCATGACATGGGCACACTTACATACATGCAGGTATAACACTCATACACATAAAGTAAAAATAATAAAATATTAAATAATAAAGGTAGCTTTCCATACACATCTCTTTGTTAGATAAGACTTTTAAACTGGAGCTAAATGAAACAGGGTCCTCTAATTTGTATTAAATATAGTATTTTATCTTATTTTTAAGGCTGGAATTTTTTTATAGGTTGTCTTTTTAAACAATCAATCATAGAACCTGGGATTATCTCAAGACTGAGCTAGACCCAGCCCCTGGCCTCTTGTATATTACAATATTCATGTTTTGCAGAGTATTTTATTATATTTAGAATATTTTTAAAGATTTATTTTATTTTTATTTGTGTGTGTATGTGTGTCTGTGTGAATATGGGTAGGTGCTTATAGAGGCCAGAAGAGGGTGTTGGAGCCCCTGGAGTCACAGGTGATTGTGAGCTGCCGGATGTGGACGTTGCAGTAAGTGCTCTTGGTTGCTGAGCCATCTCTCTGGCCCCAAGAATACTTTCCACTTTACAATTTTTCAGTCTGAAGAGCCAGCAAAGGGTTTGCTGTATACAAGGCATTCCAAAAGGCAAGTGAAGTGTGCAGTAGAGTCTATGACCACTTAGGAATCTGCTAATGAAATAGAGTCTAAGGCCACCTGAGATCAATCCCACTGAAAACAGGCAGACTCTGTGTAGCCTTTGCCAGCTCCAGGATTCTGTGCTTTGTCTTTTGCATTTTGGGGGGGGGTATGTGTGAAATCCAGGACTTCACACATGCCAGGCAAGCACTCTACCACTGAGCTACACCCCAGGCCCATGCTAAAAGCATATAACTGAACAAAGTTCAACAACCAATTTATATCACCTCCCGTGAGACCCAGGTATTAGTTGCTGGTTCCTGATACAAAGCAATAGTCAGGTGAAGGGAAAAGTCATTTCAATGGGATGAGATACAGTAAAACAGTTTACAAGCAGCCATGGCAGACAATGGCTAGCTACAGACTGGCAAGGCTAAGGACCTGTGAGGAAGTTTCCTCCTAGCAGACACAGGTCACAGAGAATTATGCAGCGTCACTCTCTTAACCACCTCACCAGAAATTAGACTGTTTCCAAATCAATACTTATTGTGATTTATCAGTGATTCAGGTAAGTAATTTTCCGGTGTCAAAGCATAAGTGATTCAATCAACTTTCTGCCATCTGATTCAGATGCAATTACAGACAAAAAGAATTATTTCTTGCAAAACTGAACTGGAAAAGGCAAATGTTTCACTGACAGCAGATGAGGTGTGTACCAGACTAAGGAACATACATTCACTGGAAAGCTGCTCCCTGGTCTTCTGTGAGTTTGACTGCTCACCAGAAAAGGGTACCTGGGAAAGAGCCTTGTGGTATAAGAGTGTTCCTGTCAGACTCAACGTGCTTATCAACTGGGTCTTATGGCTCCTTTTCCTCCCGAGGCTGAACAAGGTCCTCTGGGATTGAGAGGCATTCTGCAAACATGGCTACTGGCA
The DNA here is from genome assembly GCF_000622305.1 of Nannospalax galili. Taxonomy (NCBI): domain Eukaryota; kingdom Metazoa; phylum Chordata; class Mammalia; order Rodentia; family Spalacidae; genus Nannospalax; species Nannospalax galili. The sequence continues at coordinate 645,567 of NW_008334861.1, read as the reverse complement.
AGCAGAAACCACCATATGCATAGCTAGCCAAATGTGTAGTGGTTGTTCCTCTCTAATTTGGAGAGAAAAATGCAGTAGCATCCTGACTACTGACTACAGGTGCAAGGTGACCTAGGAGATAAGACAGCAAGTGCTGATCCCGCTGCAGTAGACTTCTCATATCAAGATTATGTCTGTCACTGAGAAAATGGAGTGTAGCCTCTTCTGACATCAGTGTTTCTGGGTAATCTTATGAAAAGGTTGTGCTACAGCTGGGCTTGCTAGCATATGACTGTCATCCCAGCACCTGGAAGGTAGAGGCAGAAGGATCAAGAGATCAAGACCAGCCTCAGCTACATAGGGAGTTCAGAACCAGCCTGGGTTGCATGAGATCCTGCCTAAAAAAATCAAAACAAAACAGCTGGGCGTGGTGGCGCACGCCTTTAATCCCAGCATCAGGGGGCTATGGCAGGCGGATCTCTATGAGTTCAAGGCCAGCCTGGTCTACATAGTGAGTTCCAGGACAGCTGGGGCTACAGGGAGACCCTGTCTCAAAAAGAACCGCCCCCAAATCAAAACAAAACAAAATATTGTACTAATCAATATTATAGGCCTCATGTATTTTAGATCTAAGCCAATTCCAGTAAAATGACATATTTGCCACTTGAGAATTTTGCCTGGTGGGTTGTTCCTAAGCCTTCTGTTCCAGAGTGTTTCATTAATTTGGAAGGATTACTATTTAAACCAGGTGTGGTGGCTCACAACTTTAATCTCAGCACTTAGGGGGCAGAGGTGGATCTCTGTGAGACTCAGGCCACCCTGGTCTACATAGTGAGTCCAAGGCCACCTGGGGCTACAGCAAGAGCCTGTCTCAAAAAACAAACAAACAAATAAATAAATACATACATAAATAAATAAAACTTTTCCTATTGATGAGGCAGTAAATACCCTATTAGTAGAATGAAAGTCACTTCATCTTCACCAAAATATCAACCACACTGCCTTGAGTGCTTTAATATAATCCTCCACTCCATGACTCCTTTGACACATTCAAAGACTCTTTCTTCAAAGTAAATTACCATACTTCTAGGCCTGAGAGGGTAGTCACTAACTGGATGGTAGATAGGGGAAAAAAAAACCAAAAACAGTTCAGATTAAAACAGAAGCAAAAAAGGCCAAGGTAGGGAGTAGTGGGAAATCTTGGGGCAACATTAATTCCCCAATGTTCATATTCATCTTGATCTTTTACCACCTGGAGAGGAAAACAGTGTATTGTATCCCCAATCCAAACAGAAGTACAGGTTCTTAGCTTTTAGAAATTACAGCACCTGGGACTAGGAAATGACTTGGGTTTTAAACCTGGTTCTTTCATTGTTTTCCTGGAAATGCCTAGGCAAGTCATGCCACTTCATGAAGGCTTCATTTCCCTAACTGCAGAATAAAGACTTGAACTAGATAGGGCTCAGCAACTCCAGCCAAGTCAGCTCTTGTATAGACCTTGTGCTAGAATAGCTTTAGTTGTCAACGTGACACACCTGGGAAGAAGGAACCCCGAATGGAGAATCGCTTCCATTGGATTGGCCCGTGGACACGTCTGTTGGGCATTTTCTTGATGAGTGATGTGGGAGGGCAGTGCCACTCCTTGGCAGATGGCCCTGTGTTGCCTAAGAGAGCAGGCTGAGCATAGGCCAGGGAAGCAAGCAGTAAGCAGCGTTCCTCCATGGTCTTTGCTCCAGGTTCTGGCCCTGAGTTCCTACCTTGGCTTCCCTTGATAATGAACTGTGTTGTAAACCAAATAAACCCTTTCCTCCCAAGTTGGTTTTGGTTGGTGTTCTTATCACAGCAACAGAAAGTAACTAAGAGAGACCTCAAGCCAAGAATGCTATATATAAAGTATTGAAACTGCAAAAAATAAAGTAGAATACATAACAGATATCTTATGTGACCTACCTTGTCTACAATATTTGCTATCTGCCTTTTACAGAAGAAGCTTGCTGACCCCTGCACTAACACAATATCTGAACAGTCACCTGGGACATTTAAAGGTATTCCAACTTTCTGGGTCTTGGCCTTAAGAACTCAAAGATCTACATTTTTCAAAAGCTTTCTGGATGTATAGACTTGAGAACTAGTGGAATAAATTACACCTAACCCCCTCCTGGCTCCTTCTAGAACTGAGCTCAATGCTACAGACACTAGTCTTCTGACACTCAATGCCTCGACAGCAGGTTTCCTTACTAGAAGTCTCAACTTCATTGTTCACAAAGTGGTTACTTCCTCATATCTGGAGTTCAGCTTTGCGACTCATAGGGTCATATTAGTAAAGCTCCCTAACTCTTCTGGAATGTTCCATCTATACTATGTCTGAAAGGGCTCTGCTGAGAGTGGAATGTGTTTGGATGGACACAAACACGCAATAAATGGTTACTCTAACAATTGTCTGAACTTCATTACCCACCAAATATCAGCTCACCAATGGAAATAAAGCAAAAAGTACAAAAGTTGTTACAGGTAAGGAAGGACACAGAGGCAAACTCTCTTCTCTTCCTTCTGCCTTTCTGTCTAGCTGGTGACATATACTACCACGAAGAGTCATAAAAATAGTCCTAACCTTTGACTTAAGCATTTCAGTCCTAAAAATTTACAATTATCATCCATTCAATAGTAGGAAAAGATGATGTACATGAAAATGCTCAATGGGGACCAGAGGTGGCTAGCAGGACCAATATCAATCAATTCAATGGGACACACCACTGTTAAGACAGTTATGGTACCTGGACCACCTGGAGAGGACTGAAGTAAAACTAAACTCAAGAAATTTCACCAACTTTTCTTCGGCTTCACTCAAGTTAACAAGCTGAGTAGTTTCTCAAGGCCTCAGTCTTGAGCACAGTGGGTTCCTTGTATGGGAACTCTCTCCCCAGGCACTTTTTGAAATCTCAAATCACAACAGATGGCCCACTTCTAGGACTTTACATTAACAAGATATTTTAATTTTTTACAGCCCACATTAACTTTCTACTATTGAGTCAACACTAAGGTGTCTTTTTCTTGCTTTAAGAAAGTACAGAATCTCTTACTTTACAAGTAATATCTAGACCATAGGAATTTTCTCCTCTACTTGTCGCGCCTCCCATTTTTTCAATTCTTGAGATCACACCCAGAGGAACATCAAGTATCAGAGCAGAATCCTGTAATGGACAAGAATGCAAAAGTCAGCATAATGAAAACATCAAACACATGCGTAAAGAACCATAAGCTGTCAAGGTGGGGTTTTTTGGTTTTGTTTTTTTGTTTTAGTCTATTCACCACTTCTGAGTAAAAATAGGATCTAGCTCATACATGACAGAGCAAGTGTGAACACAGTCAAGTGTGCGATCAAGACACGTACCCCAACTCTGCAACTGCGCATGGCCTAGGGGACAAAGCCTGATCTCTTACTTACATAATTTCAGGCCCTGAAGGTTACAGAAAGCCTATTTCTGTAGGTTCTCTCCCACAAAGCTCTGACTTCCAGTTGAGTACATCCTTCTCTATTCTGCAGACCATTTTACTACAGCCAGGGCCATGCACTTTGCTCAAAGTATGCCTTTGGCCTATCTCTCTTTCCTAACAACCAAGTTCCCCTCATGAGGGGAGCTTCGGCTCAGCTTTGTTTTTCCAATTAGATCAAGCAGCACTAGTGACTTCCTCGTCTGAGGAAGCATTTAAGTTAGATTCCCATTAGATCACCTGCCTCACTGTCTTATCCCCATGAATGTATTTCCTCACTAGATGTCAAACGCCTGGCCACAGCACTTATTTAAAGCATGGATGTACTTCCCAAGCAATCAGAAGGGCCCAAATGCACAACAATGCTCTGCAGTCTGTTGGCCAGTGCCGGCTGTGAGCGGACCACAGCCTGCCGATGCCATGGAATTCTGTTAGACAAGCAGAATCACATCACAAGATGAGGACAGCAAATGCCACAGCTGACATTCGCCTGCCACAGGGGCTTCTCATTTTATTCTCACAACTATTCCAAGTCAAAGATGAAGCAGCTCTGTTTGCCCACGTGGCAATCCAGGTCTAAAAAGCTTCAGTATCTTGCTTAGGAAATATGAAGGGAGGTTGCTGTTCAAGCCAAAGGGTAGTAACATATACAAAAAACAGTCATAAAAATATCCTAACCTTTGACTCAATCATTTTACTCCCAAAGAACTTAGAGCTGTCATTCAACACTGCAAAAACAAAATGAACCAACGAAACAAACAATAAATACATAAATAAACCCCAAAACTGTGCACACACAGGTTCCAAGGGGGAAGAATTGGCGAACAGAAAGGTCAGTATCAGTCAATTTAAAGGGGCATATGTACAGCTATTAGGATAAGTATGGTATCTGGAGAACTAAGTGGAAAACAGCAATATGCAAAACACACTAACTGCAATAACAGAACATACATAGTCACATAAATGAAAGTAAGTATGAAGGGCCCCACAGTTTAACCTGTGAATTACTTTCATTTCTTCTTTCACAATTTTGTGCATACACACACATACACTATCATATTCTCCTTGATCATCACTGATTAAATCCTCGCCCCTATTCTCTTATGCCCTTTTACCCTTCTCACAGAGCAGCTTCTTCCAATAGATGCCTCTTCTACTTTTGGTTCTTTCTTGTGACCCCTGAATTTAATTAGGGTTGCTTGCATGAGTACGGATGGGCAGTAATTTGAGACAATGGGCAACTTACCAGTGGCTACACCCCACTGAGGAATAGGACTCTGTCTCCCAGCCACTATTAACTGCCTATAGCAGCTCAGGGAGAGGTGAGGCCTTATGAGCTTCTCCCCCATCCATAATGGAAGGTTGATGGGCCCAATCTTGTGCTGGTCTTGTGCAGCTAGCCATAGCTGCTGTGAGTTCAAGGGTGCAACAGCCACGTCATATTCAGAAGATAGCATTTCACAGTACCCCTTCCTGTCATCTGAGTCCTACATTCTTTCTGCCCCCCTTCCATGATATCCCCTGAGCTTTGGAGGGGGTGATATAGATGTCCCATTCAAGGCTGAGCATTCAAGCTAAAAATTGCTTTCATGGTTTCTTTGATGACTGACAATAAGAATAAAGAATTTTAAAGGTAGCTGAATGGGGATACAAGGAAAAATACTTTCTTTTTAAATCCTTCTCCTTAATAAACTAGAACTACTAAGCATCTCCTCAAAAATATGTTCAGAATAATATTCAAAGAAGAGGACAAGAAACAGACTGAGTGAAGAGCACATGGGATGAGCTGGAATGGGGAATGAGAGGGCTGGAAATGACACAATTACACCACTCATATGTAAAAGTCTGAAAAAAATATGTTTAGGTCATGGATTCTTCAAAAATTCACTGAGTATAACTCTTTGGTTGTATGTATACCAGAGAACTAAGGATGTATGATACCTAGTAGAATTTTAGGGTCATCCTGCTGAATAATTAAAGCCAATATTGTAAGGTCATATGTGACTCCATTTATGTATCATCCTTTTTGTTTGAACTTTGCTTGCAGTCCAGGATAGCCTTGAACCTCTTATCTTTCTGTCCCAGCCTCCTGAGTGTTGGGATTACAGGCGTGCACTACTACGTCTGGCTATATAACTTAATTCCTTTTATTTATTTTTACATTATGTGTACGAGTGTTTTGCTAGCATGTATGTAAGTGTACCACATGTGTGCAATGCCTTCGAAGGTCAGAAGAGGGTGTCAGATCTCCTGGAACTGGAGTTATGGTCAGTTGTTAGCTGTTACGTGGGTTCTAGGAACTGAACCTGAGTGGTCTGAAAGAGCAGCCAGTACTTTTAACCAAGGAGCTATCTCTCCAGTCCCTATAACTTAATTCTTGAAATGACAAGACAGTAGAGGTAGGGAACTGAGAAATAATTGCCAGGAGATGAGGGGAAGGGAATGTATGAAGTTCTTTTATGGTAATGTAACAGTTCCATGTCTTCATTGTTGATGATGGTTACCTGGGATCAAATGCCACAGAATGTACACACACATACACACCTTGCAAAATTTAAGTACTGGTTATCTGTACCGTGCTAAGCAACTGACTCCCTCCATTCTTCCCTTAATCCATCCCTCCTTCCCTTCCTTCCTTCCTCTACCCTCCTTCCCTCCCTCTCTCTCTCCTTCTTATTGCTTTCCTTCCCTGTGTGACTGTGGCGTGTGTGGTGTATGCTCACGTGTGTGCAAAGGCCACAAGTTATCACCAGCATGCCTTAGCAATTTTCCTATCTCCTACCCCCACAACACTAGGGTTATAGGTGTGTGTATAGTCACACTTGGCTTTTTGAAATATAATTTTATTTTTATTTCATGTGTATGTTTTATCTGAATGTATTTAAGTTCACCATATGCATGCAATGCCCACAGAGACCAAAAGAGGGCAATGAATCCCTTGGATCTGGAGTTATGGATGGTTGTTAGTCACCATGTGAGTGCTAGAAAGCAGATCTGGGTCCTCCGCAAGAACCACCAGTGCTCTTAACTGCTGAGCTATCTCTCCAGCGTCTCCCAAACAACTTTCTGGTTGATCAAGCAATATAGTTATTGGGGTCAGCTGGGAGATTGGTACATGAGACCTCTCTGTAGTATTTCTATAAGATCATGTGAGTTTGTAGTTATGTGAAAATAAAGATGTCAAAAAGTTTAAGTTCAGTTATGTAGAGAAAAAAAAAGCACAAACTCTTAACATAGACAAAACTGGCTCAACTCCAAGTTCTGACATTTATTAGCTGGCGGAATTGGACAAGCTACTGCTATCACTCAGTCACGTTGTCTGTACAGTGGTGATTCGACATAATGGATTTAAAGGAGGTGGCGCACTGCCTGCTGATGGTAGTCAAGAAATAATGGAAGTTGTTATTATCATTATCATGATGTTAAAGCACAGATTAATATTTGGAAGATATGACTGTGCTCTGCAAACATAGCAGATGAGCACACTCTAGCAAGCATATGGCAGCACTTCATCTTTGCACCTATACGGAGCCATTTCTAGCTGTTGTGTGCATTGCTATGAAATACTACGCATTTTGCAACATGACTGAAATCAAACCCCCTAATGAGAAAACCACTACTTAGTAACATACATACAGCTAGCTGGGTGTGGTGGCACATGCCTGCAGTCCCAGTACTCGGGAGGCAGAGGTGGGCGGATCTCTGTGAGTTCAAGGCCAGCATGGTCTACATAGTGAGTTCCAGGCCAACTGGGGCTATAGGGAGACGCTGTCTCAAAAAACCAAACCAAAACAAAACAAAAAAACATACACACACCTGTACCTTATAATGTATTTACTTCTCACTATAACCCAGCTATTCAAAAAGGATATTATCATGCAATGTGTTATTATTCTTGGACTCTACTGAGACATGTCAGTGTGTGTATTCCTAAGTGTCAAACTTATACCTATAGTCAAATACTAGATGCTAAATACAAGTCTGACAATCTAATATCAACATGGAAGTAAGAAAATTTTCATGTGTGTTTTACCTCTAATGTATGTAAGTGTACCCATAGATGCAATGCTCTCGGTGGCCAGAGAGGGTGATGCATTCCCTAGAATTGGAGCTACAGACAGTTGTTAGCCTCCATGTGGGTTCTGGGAACCGAACCTGGGTCCTCTGCAAGAGCAGACAGTAGTACTCTTAACTACTGAGCCATCTCTCCAGCCCCAAAATGTAGGGATGACTTTTATAAAATGAACTGAATCTACACTAATGACTTTTAATTAACCTTGCCAAACTCACTGACCATGTGCTCTTGGGTCTTGTGACTTGGGCACCTGATCTTGTTTCCTTGGAAACCTCAGTTTGGTACTCCATTCAAATACACACACACACACACACACACACACACACACACACACATATTTGGTCTTTATGAGACAGGGTCTCAATGTAGACCCAGCTGGCCTGAACTCACTATGTAGACCAGGCTGTCCTTGAACACACAGCGATCTGCCTCTGCCTCCTAAGTGCTGGGATTAAAGGCTTCTGTTCTAGTTTGTTTCTCCACTGATGTGACAAAACACTCTGAACACTACCAACTTGGGGAGGAAAGGGTTTATTCAGCTTACATCTCCCAGGTTGCAGCTCATCAGGGAGCCCAGGGTAGGAACTCAGGGCAGGAACCTGGAGGCAGGAGCTGGAGCACAGGCCAAGGAGGAACTCTGCTTACTGGCTTGCTTCCTGGCCCCTGCTCAGCCTGCTTTCTTATGCAACACAGGTCCACCTGCTCCGGAGTGGC
>NW_008334861.1:625111-637282 GCF_000622305.1 Nannospalax galili | reverse complement strand
CACATCACTCATCAAGAAGATGCCCCTCAGACATGGCCACAGGCCAGTCCAATGGAGGTAATTCCCCAGTTGAGGCTCCCTCAACCCAGGTGTGTCAAGTTGACACTAAAGCTATCCAGCACAGCTTCAAAATGATAACGAATGAATGTAGGTATGCTTGAGAATTAACATATCAAAGTGGTGTAAGATGGCCCGTCTCCATTGCACACAGTGAAGACTGGGAAGGAGCATGACCTAGGGTGAATGAGATAGTCAAGAATTAGGGACGAACAGGTAGGATGGTCCATTAAAATAAGGGTGGAGCCAAGCCTGTACTTTCTCAATTGAAGTTGGAGAAACCATTTTGAATATAATTATGAGTGGGGACTGGCTCAAGGACACAGTTCCAGAGACAGAGTTCCAACAACACAGTCCCATCAGCACAGTTCCTGGAGACAGCTTCCTCTGAGTTCAGGCCCACGCTTAAAAACTAAATTTAAGAGTCAGGCTTTCTGTTGAGGTAATTATAATGTTGGTGTAGTAATGCTGCACTGAAAGAAAAATTTGTTTAAGGTAAGAGGATTTAAAGAGAGACAAGAGCTGACAAGTTAGCTCAGTGAGTAAAGGCACTTACTGCCAAGACTTACAACCTGAATTTGATCCCATATGGTGGAAAGAGAGAACCTGATTTCCACAATTGGTTCTCTGACACATACATACCATGGTATGCATGTTCACCCCAAATAAATAAGTAAATAAATGTTTAAAAAGTGACCCAGCACTCGGGAGGCAGAGGCAGGCAGATCTCTGTGAGTTCAAGGCCAGCCTGGTCTACATAGCGAGTTCCAGGACAGCTGGGGCTACAGGGAGACCCTGTCTTTAAAAAGACCAAAAAAATAAATAAATAAAAATAAAAGTGACACAAGGAATTTATTTTTTGAAAACAGAGTCTCACTCTACAGCCCAGGATGGCCTGGAATTCACCATGTAGACCATAGGCTGGTCTCGAACTTCCACCTCAGCCTCTCAAGTAGTGGGATTATAAAGATACACCACCACACCTGGCTATGAGAGAAGACACTGCTGTTTTCTAACTTCTATACAGAAGAAATTTGATAGCTCAGAGTGCCCTGGCCCAAAACAAAGCAGAAAGGACAGTGAGAACCAGTCAGCTCTTCACCCAAAGCACTCAGTCCAATGAGGCTACTTGCCACACTCTTCCTGAATGACACGTTCTAGATCTGATAACTCAGCAGGCTAAACAGGAAGACCCAGGAATAGGGAAATTAGCCCAACTTGAAGGAAATCTGAGTCATCACTATCTAATTATCATTAAATATTGAAAAAGTCTCAAAGGTTCATTCTAACTCAAAAACTCTGTGGCTCTGTACCTTCAATTTTCTAGAACAGCTGAGGAAGAAATATGATAAACCAATTAAAACAATGCATTCATTCTACCTCTCATGTACACTGAGAACCAAGAACTGTGCTAGGTGCTGGGTCTCTGAAGCTAGGTTGCACAGTTGTCCTTCTGGATCTCGAGGCCTAGCTCTACCCAGGTATAAGACACAGGTACCCATGTAGTGCAATGCCTGGTTGTCAGTGCCAAGAGTTATAAGAAGAGTCTACACAAAGTGGGATGGAAGGTCAGAGAAGGGTAAGCTGGTGCCTTACTGTTTGGATTCCATGAAGGTTCTGTGGCAATGACCTCATTGGAATGGATAACAATGGTTAGAGATTAGCTTTCCAGAAACATCTCTTGGTTGCCTCTGTTGAACATGTGAGAAAGCCCTGAGGTTTTATTTAAAAAAAAAACAAAAAACCAAGTAGCCCAAGTTTAAAAGCAGGCACCCAGAATTCCTGGGGAGCACTGGCAGAATGGACTCATGTGAATGACAGCCACAGGATGCTTTCTGAGGAGTGCCATGACCCACTGGTGTTCCATGAAGGTTCAGGCAGCAGCATGGAGCATGTGGAATAGCAAGGAGAGGGTTGTGCCCAATTCTTGGCATCATGGAAGCTACTGATTAAGTGCAATTAGGGGGTTAAGTGATTTGAGAGTGGATGGGGCCAGGGGAAAAGCAAAGGAGGAGATTGGCCTGGGGAAGAACCCAAAATGACTCAGAGTTAGGCCCAGATCTCTAGGCTGGGCCATGCTGGCCCTGCCAAAAGATGTGAAGAGTACAAGGAGGGGGTGGCGGGATCAGAAAGTCAACTTCAGCTATGCAGAGCTTGACAAATATTAAGCAAATGCAGATAAATATTAAGCAAATACAGATATTCAGGAGGCAATCATAAACACAATATGGAAGAGATACCCAAGGAGGCAGTTCCCATTCAGAAGATCCAGAATGAAACAGCAAACAACATCCTCCTCATTCCATGCTTACTATCTTGGTGGCTGGTATTGTTTCAACAGCTATGAACCCAGGTGTCATCTTTGACACCTCTTTCTTGGCTACCCTTAACTCCCTCTTCCTTATATACCTCTTACATCAACCACAATCTGTCAAGGTCTTTCCAGCTCTGCCAGAAACTCCTCTGGGCCACAATAATGGCCGCTGTACTGGTCGCTTTGTGTGTAATATTGCTCCTTTGTGAGCCACAGTGACACAGCAGGCAAGGCCAAGTTCTGGAAAAGCACCTAAGTACTGTTACTCCTGGGCTTACCTGCTCAGAAGTTTCTCGCCACTGAACTCTGAAAACCCAAACCTCTGGGGGAGGTGGATAAAAAGCTCTTGAGTAAAGCATACAAGATTTCAGCTAGCTACAAGAGTAAGTTCAAGATCTATTGTACAGCATGGGGCCTATAGTTAGTACCAATATATTATATTCTTGAAAACTGCTGAGACAATAGATTTTAAGTGTTCTTACCACAAGAAAATGCTTATGAGTGTGTGAGGCAATGCCTATGTTCATTAGCATGATTACACCATTCCACAATGCAGACATGTTTCAAAACGTGATGCACAATTTAAAAATTAAAAATAACTAAAAGTTGGGTGTCATTGTGTATGTCTCTAATTCCAGCACTGGAGAGGCTGAGGCAGGAGGATCATTGTAAGTTCAGGCCATATTGAACTAAAAAGTGACTCTGTCCCAAAACACACACAGACACAGATACACACACACACACACACCCTTAAGTGGGTTGGTGAGGCCTATTTTACCTGGCTGCTATCTACCTCTGCTGTCTTATCCCTTGGTACCCTCATTCCCCTCACCCAGCCACACTGTCCCCTTTCTTAGCTCCTTTTGGCCTCTCCAGCCTTTCCTGACTTCTATAACTCACATTCAGCCTTCAGACCACAGTTAAGCACCCCTTTCTCTGGAAAGTCTCTCAGACTCCTCCAACACCTTCACTTTCATCAACAATGATCACAGCTTGTTCCTAGAAACTGCTGTGTTTCCATGGGCAATGCCTCTAGAGCCCACTGGAACTATAAGTTCTACAAGGGAGGCACTGGATCTGTCATGCTCCCTACTGTTCCCTAGCATGTGCCACGGTGTGCCACATACAGCAGACTCTCAGCCAGGCCATGGATTAAGACAGAAAGGTTGGGCTAGGAGCCACAGAATTGGAAAGCAATTGACAACTGAGAAGGTGGGACTGGGCAAAGAGCTAAAAATGCATAGAGAAAAGGAAAGGGCAAGGAAGGAGGAGGGAAGAATACTGACCACTCCAAAGAAGCTAAAAGACCAGGGCTCAGTCAGTCTTCGGAATTGTGTAGTAAACAGTAGTTTCACTTGTGAGCAGAAGCCAGACCTCGAGATGCTAAGGATGAAATGTTGCCAAGTGGAAGCACAATGCTAGGACTAATTTTTAAACAAGTTTGTCAAACGACAGGAAGAAAGATGATACTAAGAAAGTGTTTTAATTTTTTTCAGTTATTTTTATATGTATGAGTGTTTTGCTTACATGTTAAGTGCACCTGTGTATCCAATATGTGCAGAGGTCAGAAGGTCTCAGATTCCAAAGAGGGCCTCAGATCCTCTGCAACTGGAGTTAAGGAAGGTTGTTAACTATGATGTGAGTACTGGGAACTGAACCCAGGTCCTTTGCAAGAGCAGCCATTGCTCTTGGAGCCACCTCTCTAGCTCTAGGAATGTGTTTTAAAATGAAGAGTCTTCAGCAGTTTGGCACAGTGGATGGGGTGCAAAAATGAAAACTGAAACCATAACACAAAGAATGATGGACAGGCTACTAAGGCAGGCAGAAGGAAGATGCTGGGAAATGGTTAAGGAGAATTTACTTTGGGAAAGAGGGCATCTAGTTCTTTGCTATCAGAAGGAGGTGGAGTAGAGAGAAAAATCCAGCAAAACCAGGTATCATCAGGTGAGGAGAGGGGAATTTACGGGAGCTCTACAGAGGCTGCCGTTATCTTTTGAACAGAACAAGAGATAAAGTCAGCTGGAGCACAGAACATGCAGGACATGTTGGCACAGACCTGTAACCCTAGTAACTTGGGAGATGGGGCAGCAGGGTCAGAAGTTCAAGGTCATCCTCAGCTACAGAGCTGAGTTCCAGGCCAGACTGAGTGTCATGAAACCTTTTCTTAAAAAATCAAAAATGACAAAAAAAAAAGTATGAACCAAGAGAAATGTGACTCACTTAAACGATAGGGCTGTAACATGTAGTCAATCATAGATTAACAGAATTTCCAAAGCGGTGACCAGATCTTTTCTGAGATCGGAAAGCCTAACTTGTAGTGGACATGTTCAGTTAAATCTGTATATGACTTTCAATACTAGGACTCCGTAACCTACAGACCCTCAATTTGGGGATTAGCATGGGGACAAAGAGCAAAAGAAGCCATTGAATTAAAAGGAACTTGTATTTGTTTGCTGTGTTGCTGAGGCTGAAAGTCAGGCCCTCATGCATATTAGGAACGTGCTCTACCACTGACCCATATTCTGAAGCCAAGATGATTTTTTAGGCCTGAAAAGAGCATTCATGTTGTAGCAACAATATAAGGCTATGCCATAAACCTTCAAAACAATACCTATACAGGTTTGATATCATTTATCAAAACACTTGGGACCAAAAGTATTTTAGACCTGGAAGATTTTAGATTTTAGAATACCTGTGCAGATTTTTTTGCAGGTTGAATAGCCATAACATGAGAGGCTCCAGAATCTGAAAATATCTGATTATCATGCTGGCTCTTAGAACAGCTAACATCTTTGAGTTGGGTGCTCAACCTGCAGTGCAGATCCTATGGTTCCACTGACATTCCAATTTGTGGGCATAATAGATTTTATTATTATACTGTGTATAGCATTATTTTTATGTATTATTTTAATGTGTATGAGTGTATTGCCTTCATGTCTGTAAGTGCACCCATTCTGTGCAATGCCCGAGGAGGTCAGAAGGGTGTTGGATTTCCGTGGTGCTGGATTTAAGGACAGTTATTAGCTGCCACGTGGGTGTTGGGAATTGAACCCAGGTCCTCTGCAAGAGTGCCAGTGCTCTTAATCTCTGAGCCATCTCTCCAGCCCCTGCATATAGCATTATATAATGAAAAGAGAATTTAAAATGAAAAGAGATAGGCAGGCATAGTGGCTTATATCTGTAATCTCAGCACTTGGGAGGCTGAGGATGGAGGATGGCTGCAAGTTCCAGGCCAGCCTGGTATACACAATGAGTTCCACACCAGCCTGATCTACCATGTGAGACCCTGCCTAAAAACAGTAAAGAGAGATGGCTAAGCAGTTAAATGCACTGGCTGCTCTTGCAGAGGACCCTGGTTCAGTTCCTACCACCCACATTGTGGCTACCAACTGTTTGAAACTCCAGTTACAGGAGATCTGACACCCTCTTCTGGCCTCTGTGGGCACTGCACAGCATGGGTGCACTTACATACATGTAGGCAGAACACTCATACACATAAAATAAATTTTTTTTTAATTTAAATAAAAATTAAAGAGATAAATAAATAGAGGAGAAAGGTGCCAAGTTCATTGAATTTAACAGTAAAAAGGATGACCCTAAGCTTCAAATGCATTTTTAAAAGTATTCTATTTATTATTTATATTTTTATGTGTATGAGTATATTGCCTGCCCATGAAAAGCAGCCACTGTGACTGAGGATGTGACCATTGCTCTTCAACTTTACTACCTACAAAGTGGGAGAGCCAGCCGAGCCCCCCAAAGACCACACACATCTGCATTCATCACTCCCATGACAGTGTTTACATACCTGAAACAGTTGTCCACTTCAAAATGCCAGTGTGGTGACAGCTCTTTGTCAAGCATACAAAAACGTTTTCATTTTGTGCAACACAATCCACAATCAAGGCTCTTGTTTAGGACTCGTACGTGAAGAAATCCTACAGTGACTAAGCATTCTGGCAGCGTTCTTTATATGTGTTCTACTACCAGCTGCTCCCTTTCGAACTTGCACTAAGTGTTGTACAGCCAATTGCTTAAAATGTTTATATAAAACATATAAGAAAGAACGTAGCAGTCACTGTTCAGATGAGCATTTCGTCAATGCATTCAATGCCAAATCCTATCCTATAGCTTGATATATGAAAAAAAAACTTGCCAATTTCTCAATTACAAAAATAATGCATACCCACTTTAGGTATTTTGAAAGCGAAGAGAAGAATATGAAGTATGTGTAATTCTGTTCCAGATAGCCCAAGAACTGAAAATTTCACTTATTTGCTTAGGGTCTCTTCTCCAGAATAACTTTATTGTTTCATATAGTCCAAACCATAGGACAACTTGTCACATCACTCCAATTTGAATGCTTTCTCCTGTTCATCAAGGACAGCATGAAGTGGTCCTGGCTGTGCATGGCTACTCAAAAAGCCAAGTCTCTAAGGTGAAAGGGACTGTGACATTGCTTTAAATCTGATTTTTGGCAGTTCTCATATATTAGCTACAAGCATCTCAATCGATTCCTATGTGACCCTTGGGAACTGTACAAACCAAGTCTATCCACTGCTCCATAGACAAGCACTTCAACATTCAAAAACAGCTAGCTCTGGTGTGCCCCCTTTAGTGTTCTTCAGACAAAAGGCCAACATTGATTTCACCAACGCTGATTGCTTCATTAGCCTAGCTCTCTTTGAACTCTCCTTACTTTATCAATGTACCTCTTAAAACGTAGCACCTGGATTTGAAGGCATCCCTACAAACAGGACTACTGTCGCATTTTGTCTAGCTTTTGTATTATACTTCTGTTAATTCACAATAGAAGCATATTAATTTTTTAACAAGTCAAATCCAATTACTCATTTAAAAAGCTTGGACTCCTGTTCAGATAGATCTCCTTTATCTTTTAACAGCACAATAGATTTTTTACTAAGTGGATGCTATCTATATACTTCAATGTTATATTACTAGTTGCAAGCCAATATTCTAGTCAATTAAGATACTTTCAAACCCCGACTCTATCATCTAACACACTGGTTAATCTCCTGCTTCTCACATACTGGCCATGCATTGCATTATGGACACCGAGGAAGCGCCCTGCACAGCAAGGTGCTAGTGGTCACCCTTCCTAGCTGTCGTTAAGCTTTTATTACACAGTCTATATCCAGCCTGAATACACTGCCATCATCCAGTCCCTATGTCTTTCCCAGTGACGGCCTTGTCATGCCTTGATTCCATAAAAATAATATCAACCATATTCCCACTGGCGTCTTTCTTTTCCATATATGTAAATCATCAATAGTTAAGTGATCAATTTCTAAAGATTGACATCCAGCTCATTGTTGTTAATTTCCATAATTTCCCTTCCCACTCTGGAAAACTAAAACATTAACTGTGTCCAGTCTAGAAATCTGAATTGATTCACATAAGTAAAATGTCCAACATCAGGCCCTCAAAGCCTGACCCCATGTCCCTAGCCCTATGAACACAAAGGGTCTACAAGATGCTGTCGTAGCTAGAGCAAGTGAGCTCCCACAGCTATAGCAACAGGGATATTAAAGAGCATTTTCAGAATTCAGACATAATCATGAACATAATGAAAGAAGAAACTTAAAAGATACAAACTAATCTAGATTTTGAAGAAAACAAAAGCTAGATTTCCTCTACAGTCTCATAGTCTCCTACTCATAAGCTAATGACAGGCTGTTCTTCCATGGACCCTAGACCTATTTCCTATTAGTCTACAGAAATGCACCGGCCCCTTCAGGCTGATGTGCACCACGATAAACCATTCTATCTACCATAAGTTCTTCTGTGATAGCAACAGTAGCTGTTGATTTTCTCTTGTCCTTCTGGGATATCTAAAAAAGTAGCAGTAAGCCATTACATAGCCATCTTAGTTTTACCCTGCTACCTAGTGCTTGGTAACAGGACACCTAGAAAGTTCTAGAATGGTGGACTTTAACCAAGCATCCATACTAGTGTCTTCCTCTGCGATACTTTACAAGATACATGTGTCTAGACCCCAGGCCTAGACACTCTGATGCAGCAAATGTGGGGTATCTGTACTGCTTATTAAGCTCCACAAGTGCTTCTCAGCTGTACTTCCGGTTACGAATCACTGTTCTATACCAACTCTCCCCGCTACTGTGAGGGATAAAACTGATTTTTAAAATTCATTCTATTGACTACATAAATAGGTGTTAGTGTTAAATGAGCTTTGCAGAAGCAAAAAATTAAGAGTTGAGAACCAAATATATTCCCCCATGTTAATCTGATCCACAGTCACTCTTGCAAGGTAGAAGAGAACGAGTTTAGTTTTAACAGTCAGGGTCATCTTTATAGTCTTACGTTCTACTTACCGTTTCCAAACTTCTTAAATAAAGGCGATAATTTGTGATGTAAACTCTTCCCTTAATGGGGCCACTGAAAGGACATATGTAAATAACTTCTTTGTCTAGTAAGATAAAAAAAAGGTACCCTAAAATAATGGAAATATATACCAAGATACACAACAAATGGTACCAACTTAATATAAGTATTTGGCTAACTTTAATAAAAGTGACTAAAAAGGGAAAAAGCAACATTGGCAATGTTTTCACATCACTGTGCTAGGCTGAATCGGGGCTGTGGGGAACTACTGAGTCCATGTCGCCTCTAGGCACTAGTGGTGTTTCTCTGAGCTTGCTCCCAATGCTATCACCACCTGGGACAAGGTGTCAAGAGCCGGAGAACTGAAGTGAATGAGGGTTCTACTGTTGCTACCATCTGACAATTATAAAAGTTAACTATTTGAACTTCATCAAAGGAGAATGGCATTTCACACCAGGACAGCCTCAGGTCTATCCAGTAGTTTGGGCACTGAAGTTTCTCACTCTCCAACCTCACAAATATGTTTTCTGCTTCTTGCTTCTCTTTCTCTCTGCCTCTCTGCCTCTCTGCCTCTCTCCCTCCCTCCCTCCCTCCCTCCCTCCCTGTGGTCATGAGTGTGCACTGACTGGCAAGTGAAGGCGACTCTGGAAAGTTCCTGAGCAATGGGTTGTGACAGAAACTTGCAGCATGTCCAACCTGTGGTAGTGGGCTGCCTGTGGCTGAAGACAGTTATATGACTCTTCCCTCTCTCCCTCCCTCTCTCCCTCCTTCCTTCCCTCCCTCCCTCCCTCCCTTTCTCTCTCCCTCCCCACCCCTGGCTTCAACTCATGACCCTTCTGCCTCAGCCTCAGTGCTGAGATGGCAGGAGTCTATCACTGTGGCCCACTATCATGGTAGTTTTAATAAATAAATCGCAGCAGTGGAAATCTTTCTATATACTAGTCCCTTTTATTACTCTAGAGAAGAGTTTAGCAAGAAAACATTTAAGTGATAATAAAAATAGATGGACAAGAGAACAGTACATCTTTGGCAGACTCAACATAAGGAAAAACTAAATCAGGAGTTAATATAATGAAAATATCCAGTAAGGGCACTTCATGCCAGTTCAGTCAGTTACTACCTTGGTTATAGTCTGGTCAGTGATATCTACTGCCAAAATGTCATATATGAAGATCATCAAAAGTAAAATCTCTTTGCTCTTATCCAGAAATTAGGATGGACATATCTTACTGGTTTCAGTTTCAAGACTAGAATTATGTGTGTTCATCTGTGGATACCAAATAGCTTCCCATGGTTCTCAAGGTACTTGGCTATAAAATTCACAAAGGTATTTTTCTAAAACTTCCATCCAATTAGCACCAGAATTTAGCCATTTAAGCTAAAATCCTGACTCTTACTCAATGAATTGAAAGGGTCCCAGAAACAATAGTAAACTATCAGCCCCAAATACACTGACATGGTGGGAAGGTATCAACCCTAACACAAATCTGAATACCCATACATTAGCACTTGGTTCAGAAGCTATCAGATGCTTCTTCATTCATAGGCAGAATGATGATCTGGTCCTTCCAAAATAGATAGCTTCCTCTTAAGATCAATTCATTATGAAAGAAACAAAAGGCCATATCCAATTGTTATCTCCATCTTATATCCATTTTCTGGCAAATGAGAACCATTTTAAACCAACATGGTCTCCTATTATGTCAAAGAGAAGAATCTTTAATTGTTTAAGTTTATAATTTTGAAGTGTACATCACGACTGGAAGCCTTAATCTAATTCTGCTCTTGTAAACTCAAACCATGAACGTGTATACCTCTAGTTAGAGGCTTTGAAAAGATAATCTATGTTTTCCCTCTAAATCATTCTCTTTGATACAGAAACAAGAATATCACTAGCCTTGAAAGAACTCTTCAGTCAGGAAAGGAATACTGAACTCCCTGTCTTAACACTTCTGAACAAAACTATCTGTCTGTCTAACTTGTATAGAGCCAGCTGATCCTGCAGTATTGTTTCTTTAGTTTTTGACCCTAAGCCTCTAAAGGTCCTTACCAGTAATTAGTATTTCTCCTGGGAGTCGAGGAACACTCTCACTGAGACCCTGATTGATTCCATCTTGAGACATCTGCAAAGGAAAGGGGCATCAGAGGTGAAGGCATTATCTTTACACAGAAGGCAACAACTACATAATACATTTACTTTTTCAAGGAAAGAAATAGAAATTTAGCATTTGAGAAAAATAAAATAGAAAATTCAAACTGAAAAAAAGAGAATCTGGCCCGAGACTGTAGTTCAGTGGTAGGGGACTTGTCATACTACACGTGAGGCCCTGGACTCAATCCCTAGCAACAAAAATTTAGGAAAAAACAGACTGATGTGGCAGCAACATGTATTAGATGTATTAACTCCTAGTCTTCATTTAAATAATGTTATCAAAGTTTTAAATAATTCTAAGCATTTTAAAGCTTACACCTTTCAGGAAATGATTAAACAAAAATGGAGCGAGTATGCTCTATAAATATACATATATAGTTTTTCCCATATACAGCATTCAGTCGTCTTTCACGGAGAATAGGAAATGAAACTTCACCGCACAATGCAATAGTAATTGGCCAGGATCTCCTTACAGTGCAAGAGAATAAGTGTTATGATCTATTAAACTTCTTGTTTTATTAAGATCTTCCTTTACTTTTTACTTCTTTACCTCTGTTTGGAGCCTTATTGTAGATAAGGAAGGGAGTGTTCAGTCAGATAACTGGGCAGGGCCCTAGGAACCATTTAACAAATTCCCTACTGACTTTGCTATTTCTGTAGGTCTCCTGTTTGAGGTATTCTCAGGCATGTGCCTCATGTAATCACATCAGCAGCTCTGACAGGCAGGGAAAGCATTAACCACTAAAACTCAGGCCAGTCAGGCAAGGTGGAACAGACATGTAAAGCCAGCTCCTGACAACCTGTGGCACAATGATCCCACCTTTGAGGCCATCCTGAGCCACATAGCCAGGTCCAATCTTAAACCAACTCACCCCAAATATTAAATCTCTGTATTTCCAAATCCAAACAAAATACTATAAATAAACCGAAAAGGCTGAAATAAAGTAAAAGATTTGTACTATAGAGTTATTTATTAGAATATGAAGAATGCTTATAACCATTGAGGAAAAAATCTTCCTCCCTCTCTCCCAAGGTAAAGAGGCAAAGGACACAAATGGTCACTTGACAAAAAAAAACCAAAAAACAAAAAAAACAGGAATAAACAATAATCTAGCTTTAAAAAGAAATAAAGGTCAACCTTGTCAGTAATCTAGGAATAAGAGTGAAAAGACGCCCACCCTTTCAATTGTTTTGAGCATCCTTACACTCTGCGGGGTGGGAGAATAAATTACTCTTTCTGGTGTATCATCTTAAAACCTTAAGGGGCCATGAATAAAACTTACTT
>NW_008334861.1:581185-624625 GCF_000622305.1 Nannospalax galili | reverse complement strand
CTTCCTCCCTCTCTCCCAAGATAAAGAGGCAAAGGACACAAATGGTCACTTGACAAAAAAAAACCAAAAAACAAAAAAAACAGGAATAAACAATAATCTAGCTTTAAAAAGAAATAAAGGTCAACCTTGTCAGTAATCTAGGAATAAGAGTGAAAAGACGCCCACCCTTTCAATTGTTTTGAGCATCCTTACACTCTGCGGGGTGGGAGAATAAATTACTCTTTCTGGTGTATCATCTTAAAACCTTAAGGGGCCATGAATAAAACTTACTTTAAATTTTTCCTTTCACTTTATGTTCTAAAATCTCATTCAAATTGCACAATTTCTCTTGATGACTTTGAAACACTTTCTGTTCAGACTATCTGTTTGGATTTTGTAACTTTTTTAGAGTCACAGTTGGAAAATGTTGCCAGTATTTAGGAAGGCATAGCAACCTGCTCAGTAAATCCTGGCCTTCAGTAAAGCCTTTTGAGACAGAGGATTGCTTTACACCTGAGCATAAGGTTTGGCTGCAACTCATGAACAAAGACCCTCAGAAAAAAGTTTACCAAGGCAAAACTAACAACCCATTTTCTACCTAAATCTTCCCTGGAACAAGGTGGGATGATTAAAAAGCACATATCTCAATGTACTTATACTGTGTGAATGCATAATTCTTGTCTAATACAAATAGGAAAAGAAAATGTAGAGAGATACATGTAAATCTGAAAACTTAACTTACCCTCTTAATAGAGTCATTCTCCAAGGAATGCGAATTATACTTAGAAGTTGATGCAGAAGCCATACTGGAAACTACCAAGGAAGAAAACATTCTATATTATCTGACCTTGCATTGCTGTTTCAAACATGAGACATTACAGAGGTAAATAGTTCAAGAGACAAGCAACAGTACAACTTTAGAGACCCTAATTGTATACTAGATTACCATTAAATGAGAAATACAAAGGACTCCCCGAGCACAGGCAGAGAGGGAGAGTGCCAAGGAAGACAAGATGGAAATGCTGTGTTCATCACATTCTTAGGTGTTAGGTTTGGTAGGGTGAGAGGTATGCCAAACTTACCTATACATTCTCAAGTTTCATCTAGAAGTAAAGAGGATGCTATCTATGCCAGATGCACAGCTAGACAATAAATGACAATTAAGGGCCATGTGTGGAAGCATACATCTGTGACCTAGCACTTGAAAGCCTGAAGTAGAGGGCTCAGAAGTGTGAGAATGGTCTGTGTTCGAAAGTGAGAGTCTGTCTCAAGAAGAATAAAACATGTTGGGGAACGGGAGCTAAACATCAGAAGGGGAACTCTAGAGGACAACACACATATTCTAGGAATTTTTCTCATAGTGCTCAAGCTGCCATCTTCAAAAAAAAAAAAAAAACCTTTACTGTTTATCAGTGTGTGACAAGTGTGAAATTTCTATACCTCTTAAATTTTAGAGATAACTTACAGACAGTGAAGCAGAATTCTAAAAGGTTGGGTAATATAACTTGTACAATTTTCCCCTTTAAGGATTCTGGTTTGGTCATATTAAGGACTCTAATGTGAAATAGATTCCACTGAAATGAAATTCGTATGAATTTATTTAATCAGTATTTTCTAGTGAAAGTACATAATTCATGTAAATAATGCATATTCCTCGATTAGTCACGAACCAAAGTATTACATGGCCAGGAGACACAAAAGTATCTTTAAAAAGCATTTATGATTTTGTGTGTGCATGATGTACATGTGTGGGCACACATGCTGCAGCACACACGCAGGGGTCTGAGGATAACTTTGTGGAGCTGTGGAGCTGGTTTTCTCTTTCCACCTTTATGGTTCTGGGGATCAAACTCAGGTCACTAGGCTTGCACGGCAAGTGCCTTTACCCGCTGCACCATCTGACCAGCCCCACAAAAACATTTTAATGTGAGCATTCATTTAGACTGCTAAGGATTATACCAACAACAGAGAAACAGAAATTCTTCAGTTATCAATATTAATGACAGGCAGGGATGAAGTCATGTTGACTGGGTATCTATAGCATCTTTTGGCCAGGCTCCATTAATGGTTACCCAGGCTAGGGAGTGATAGTTCAGTCAGTAAAATGCCTGCCTTGAAATCATGAGGACCCAACTTTGATCCCCAGAACCCATGTAAAAAGCTGAGCATGGTGGCACATGTGTCTATAATCCCAGGGCTGGGGACCCTGCCCTCCCCAGCCAGCCAGCCAGCCAGTCTAGCATACTTTGTGAACTCCAGCCAGTGATAAACCCCATCTCACACAAGGTAGACTGCTCCAGAGGAACACCAGCCAAGGTTGTTCTCTGACCTCCACACACTCACACACACATGAGCACCTCTCCCCCACAGGAACACTCATACACACAAACACATACACACAAACAAAAATGTAAAAGTCACTCCCTCACAAAGCAGAGCATGGAGAATACCAGCTTGCTACACCATAAGGCAGAATGACACCTCCTACAGCTGGTCACCATGCTTAAGAAAGGCCTCAGAGAGGTAAATAAAGTGCATAGAAGGACAAACATCAAGATGAAGAGGTGGAGAGATTGACAGATGAGACCTTACAAGAGTGGGGATGTCAGGCTATCCCCACAAGAGGTCAATTTGACAAGGGCAAAGTTCGTGTCCATTTGGCTCATGGTTTTATCCCGGCACACAATGGCACTATCAACACTGTAGTGAGTGAATGTGTGGAAAATCCACACTATCATGAGACATCAAGATGGGGCAACTTCAATACTGGTTTACCAAATCCCACCACACTGGAAGTAGGAAGTGTCACTGAAGCATGAAGGTGAACTATGAGCCCAGAGTGAAGACACACGCGTGGACTCTCAGAACTAGGGTGGCAGCAGTAATAGGAGCTCTTGAGCCCAGTAGTTTGACACTAGGCTGGGTAACAAAGGGAGACCTGGAAGAAGGTAGGGGGAAGGAAGGAAATGAAAAGAGGAAAGAAAAGACAAGAAAAAACAAAAACAGAAGTGCAAAGACAGAAAAGGAATAAAAGAAAAGATAAAGTGAACAATTAGGAGGTAAAAGCAAAAAGCAAAATGAGAAGAGACAGCCCTAAGGGGTAAGGACAACTTAAGCTCTAGCTTTCAAAAAGATCAATGAATGACTGTCAAATGAATTAAATTCAGACTAAACAGTACTTTGTGCTCCTCTAACCTTACATCAATCTCAGGTATAGCAGAAGGGGTAAGATGACCTAGAAAGGGCAGGGTAGATGTACCTGCTCTGAGATTATTCTTCTGGTTAAATAAGATTATATAAAGGGATGGGAGAGTTTTTTCAGTAAGATATGAAATCAGTCTTTTTTTAGTCATAAGATGGCTGAATATCTAATAAGTCAGCACTTTCAAACCAAAGTTACTACTACTAAGTCAATAGAAGCTGTTTAAAATTCAGGTCAATTCTGTTCATCCCGTCTTCACCTGCCTACCCTGTGTTTATTCCTAAATCACGAAGAACAAAGTGAAATGTGGTAGTGCGAGCCTACAATCCCAGCAACTGTAGAGAGGGAAGGAGGATTGGGAGTTTTGGCTATATCAGAGTCCCTCAAAACACACACACATACCCACATGCACACACACACACACACACACACACACACACACACAGAGAGAGAGAGACAGAGAGACAGAGAGAGACAGAGACAGAGAGACCATCTTTAATGCCCTTGAAAAAATTCAGTTTAAAATAAAAAGAGATGAAGAAGGTTGTCAAGATGGCTCAGAGGATAAAATGAACACCATTGAAGAAACCCCTCTTTTCCCTGTATTTTCATTGCGACAAAAATCCACCATACAACTCATCCTTTCCCAATGTGGAACATGTTTTTTTTTTCATTAGCCAGACATGGTAGTGCACTCCTGTATTGCTAACACTTGGGCTGAGACGGGAGCGCAAGTTTAAAGGTAGTCTGGGCTGCATAGGGAGACTTGTTCTCATCTAACTAGGATCTGGGTGCGGATCAGTGTTAGAGCATTCACCTAGCCCCCACAGTAATAAAAGCCCCCTTAGCAGCCTGGCAGTCTTGTCTCTTTTATTTACTCCTACATTTACAGCACCTGCAACAGTGAGGAGCCCTTAACAGGTACTTACTAGGTATTTGTTAAATCAATGAATGACCTGCGCAATTATGACTAGGCCAAAGAATGTGACACTAGTCCAATGTTTCACTAGATCCAGGAAATCATGAAAGCCTATTAAAATAAATAAAAGTTACAATAAAGTCCCTGGTTCATCAGGATGTTCCAGGCATGATGCTCTGTGCAGCAGAACTGAACTGTTATAGCCCTCTGAAATAAATTTGCACCAAACAACCAGGACAGTTTTAGCCCCTTCTATAGACTTTCCCATAAAACAGACAATTTAAAGTAAAAAAAAAAGTTTTCACCTTTATAATGAATACAAAAAACAGATTACACAAAACACCTAGAGTAGCCATCACTGGAACACTTTAAAACAAGTGCAGGCCATCTTCGCTCTTATTATCCAAGTATAAAAGCAGTAGAAAGCCATTTTGACCTTGGCCCCATAGGGCCTTTGCTAGCACGGTTTAAACAATGAGGTAACTCTATTTGCCAGTGTCACCTGATTTGCCATCAATGGCCCTTGCTGAGTGGTTTTGCTGAACTTTGTTGTGTACAAACAAAACAGTGATGAGGACTACGGAGCTTTTCCCTTGTGATCCTCCCTAATGTGATTTATGTGTTTGCTTTTGCATTTAACTTAATTCAGGTATGCCTCTTCCCAGCTCAGTTGATGCTGTAGAGACCTACCCAATCTTGGAACTGGACTTCTAAAGCCTGCCAGCCAACATGGAGTTATGATCAAGCAAACTGAGTTCAAAATTCCAGTCTCTTGAAGATTGCTGTCTTTACTTGGAAGTTTATTTTGAAAACAAATGTCAAGAAGTTTGGGCAGTGGTGCACAATATTATTAAACACATTACTTCCTTTGTCATAAAACAAAATCTGCAAAAGTCCTTCGTAAACTTGAAATGAGAATTGTAGATGGTATCAATCTAAACACAATTTTACTTTTTCTACCTTTTTGTGTGCTCATGTATACTATGTATATGTGTGTGGCTCTCAGAGGATAACCTTAGGTGTCACTGTGCAGGGACCACCTATCTACCTTGTTCTTTGATGCAAGGTTTCTCACTGGCTTAGAGTCTGACAAATACGCTAGGCAAGCCCCAGGGATCCTCTTTTCTCTGCCTTAACAGTGCTGACATTACATGTGTGTGCCACCACACCTGTCTTTTGAACATGGGTTCTATGGATTGGACCAAAGCTTGCACAACAAGCACTTTATTGACTGAGTCATTGCCCCAGCCCCTTTCCTATCGCTTTGTTTTAGATTACAAAGTAATAGGTTTCATCATGCATCTTCATGGGTGTCATTAGATACTCTTTTCCCTTGTTCCCTTTGCCACTGCCTTCCCCCAGCCGCCTCTGCTGGTTCCTTGCCTTCCTCCAGTCAAGTCCCCACTTCTCAAATACCATGATACTGGCCTAAATCTAGTTTTATAAAGAAGAAATGAAAGTACAGAAACTTTAAAAAATTTTATTTATTATTTTTATTTTATGTGTATACGTGTATTATTGCCTGCATGTAGGTAAGTGCATCCATGTTGCACAATGCCCGCGGAGGTCAGAAGGGGCTGTCGGATCCCCTGGGACTGGAGTTATGGACAGATGTTAGCTTCCATGTGGGTGCTGGGATTCGAACCCGGGTCTTCTGCAAGAACAACCACTGTTCTTAGCCTCTGAGCCATCTCTCCAGCCCCAAAAGGACAGAAGCTTTTAATAAAATAACACATTTTTCAATGTAGTAGACTCAAACTCCTCCCCCTTGTTTTCAATTTGGCCTCTGTGGGGAGTATCACTCCCAATGAGGACCACTCACAGGGTTCGGTATCTGAGTATTAGTAAGTGCACAATTTACAACACTTTTCACATTAAAGGCACTCTGAACATGAGCTACTTGGGAGACAAGAAAATGAAAACAGACCTCACAATGTCCCCAAAAGCCATTTGCTAGATAAAAGAACTATTCAAGTTCCCAGCCATTTTGAGACCATTGTGACTATCAATTCAGAGTTCACATTTGCTTACTGGAGGGAGGGCTGCCCAATCCATGTGAAAATAAACTATGACATGCACCACTAGAAGTTTATTTCGTTTTGATCCATTTTCCTTTGGCATGGGGCTGGCAAACTGCTCCTGTAAAGGGCCACTGGTAACCAGTACAGGCTCTGTGGCCCATACACATCACTATTACAACTGCCCAACTTGGCATTGCAACACCAAAAGTGACATAGAAATGATGTATTCAATAAAATTTCATTTACAGAAACAGACTGCTATCTCTTGCTTCAAATTATTATTTCCAAACCACCTTTCATCAGCCCAAACAAATAATAATTGTGTCCTTTTAAATAGCAAAATAAATTAACTCTACCTTTCATGGTTTGTCAAAAGGCCACTATGCCCAGTGACAAAGTGGTGTGATAGCGTTGAAAAGGGGAATTCTGTACTCAAGAATTTGGGTTTCCAATCCCAATTATGTCATATTAATGATAATAGTCCTGCAATGTTGCGCAAAGGGCAGTTCCCTGTCATAAACCTGGCAAGATAGCACTTGCCCTCAGAGAGGGTGAGGAGGATCATGTGAAATGATACCACAACAAATGATGTAACAGAGGTATTCACATACAATCACCCTCCTCCAACTAAGGGCTTTCCACAAATTCACGATTCTTCAAACTGGTGCTCAGACTAGGTTATTGAGGGGAATTCTTTCCCTAGAAAGACCCAAATAAATATCTATCCCTTCTTCAAAAGGCACCAACAACAAATGAAAGCATGGTTCATCAAAATCCACCTTAGGGAACCAATGAGCTTATTAGGCTTACTTACAGAGCATGGGTGAGGGTTTCTTACAGTGAGTGACCCTAATGAGCTGCACCACGGAAAAGACAGCCAGCATGGATAATGACTTCCCTGCATGCATGGCATTCCCCCTTCAGTTAACTTTCCACAGTCTACACACTCTAGCACCTCCTGACCAGGAGGCAATGTGCAATTAGGGAAAAGTTATGTAGAGCTAGTTGGGAGGTACTGAAGAGGATGGTTCAGATCAAGTGAGGGTCAAATGATGCTCCACACATACTTCTATGAGGGAATGTGATCAACAGGCCCCATCTTGAAAGTCTCTTCCAAGTAGGTCACAGCTGCTCTGATGAAGATGATGGCTGTTGTAATCTAATCTCAGCAAGGCTTGAATAGCATTAAAGCAGTTGACCTTCAAAGTATATGTATTTCCATTGAAACACTTCATTCCCAGCTCAGAGAAACTTCCCATGGAATGCCTCCTGGAGATATCATCTTATTACCTTCTATTCTGGCTCAAGTCATCTAGAAATAGATTTACTTTAAGGAACTTCTAGCATAACCCCCTCAACTAAGTGGCTTACTGCCCAAATAGACACATGCAATTCATATGCATTAGAGCTTCTCAATTTGCCACTTCAAATCTCAGGGTTGAAAGTATTTAGTTTGACGATAACATCAGAGGTTATAAAATGTTATATCGTACCTCAAAGTCACTGTTCTTATCATTTTGATATTTATACTAATTCATCTCAAAGATACATCTACTTTTACTGTTTTAAATGTTGCAAAGGTCTTTGGCTGAAACTAGTGTAATTCATAGCCGGTTGAAAAGGCATTTTGAATCACTTTTTCCAGTGGGTAGTGATGGATTTGGGGCAGATCCACTTACCCTATTTCTTGGTCCCCTCATGACAAATGACACATCTTCAGGACAGCTGACCGGCTTTAGCGGCATGAGCTGTGGCCACGGAACAGGGTAACTTTAGATATCATAAGTCAAAACTGGTATGGCAAATAAACTATTAAAAAGTCAACAACTGTCAGGTTATTTTTTAATGTACAAAGACTATGGTACTGATAGGACACATGTTTAAACAGATCATTAAAATCACCAATGGATCTTATAACATTCAAATATCTGCAAGTAAACAACATTTTAAAATAGGAACATGATCAAGTTCCCATCTACCTGCCAATTCCAAAAGTCATGAACCCAGCTAAATTGCTCTAAACTAAACAAAATATTTTGAATTATTTTTCTGTAGTGAGAAATAGTCTCCAGAAGTACATGCTAAATATATAAGTAAAAGGCATATTTTACGCAAAAAAGTTCAAATGGTAAATGCTAAAGAATAAAAACAAGAGTTACAATTCTTAGAGCAATGAAGGTGCCAGTTTACGTCTCATTACATCCCATGGATCTTCTAGCTATGGGCTAAAGGACAATCCTCCCCCCAAAAAGCCCAGGGATTGGGCAGTAGTGACAGAGTCCTCCAAGCAGAATTAGTGATATGTTTATAGGAGAGGGAAGCACTTTGTAGCACCTGTGCAGTTTCTAGAACACAATAACAATAATGAGAGGAAAGAGGCTTCAGGTACATGTAAAAGAATTCCTCCAGGTACTTTGGCTCAAAGGTGGAATCAGCTGCTCTGCTGACACCAAAGCCTTATCTGCTTGCAGATGCGAGCTTTTCTGTCTCCTCACACGCACACGCTTCACTTCTGTATATGATGCACAGATTTCTAACACTTCACAGCTCACGCTGTACTGCACCCATGCACTGACTTCTGGGTCGCCCCTCTCTTTGGATTTCTAGAGATCCCTAAATGCAAGTGTTATGGTTTCTGTTATGAGCATACTTTGGGCATGTAGCACCCAGTAAAGAGCATTACCCTCACAAATTTCCATGACTTTGGAGAAGCTAGTAGTTGGCCACTAAATGTATTCCAACCTACCTCCCTAGAACTGATTTGTATGTTTAGAACGTCCATGCATATCTTACTTTTTCCTATACATGCACATGTTGACAAATGCTATGCTGCCTTTAAGAGGTTTAGGAGATGTTATGGGAAGAGTGGGTTTGGGATCTTCTGCTCCCTGCTTTTCTCACGCAGGTTGCTGTGAGCATCATAAAGGAAGATGCGGGTCCCTGTGCTTTGCTCATTTCCACTGCTGAATAGTAGAGGTAACACAGTCTTCCCACAGTCCTGTGATTGGCTTCTAGGTTTCAATAATACATAGTGCTGCTCTAAGCATTCTCAGAAGTATCTCTCCTATACCTGGCATGCATGTGTAAGAACTACAACATATTTTGGAACCAGATTTTCCTATACGTTTTCTGATCTAGTATCAAACACATTTTTTAAAAAAGTCAAAGTATATGGAGAAGACAAATAACAGATGATAATTTAGGCAAATAAACCCACCACTTTAAATAAAGCATAATCTCTGGCTTGTCAACACTAGCTCATGCATTTGGGCAATGCATTCCTTTCCTAGAGCTGCTATAACAATGTACCACAAAATGGATGACCTAGAATCACAGCTATGGATACTCTCCTAGTTCTGAGGGTGTCAGCTAGGACATGAACCCTCTGGAACATATAGCTAGTTTGCAGTGGCGACTACAATATGTGGCATTCTTTGGCTTGTGGAAGCATCATCTTGGTCACTGCCTCTGTTGTTCCATGGTTTTCTGTGTATTTCTCATAGTGTTCTTATAATGATACCTATCATGAGAGATGAAGGCTCAGCCCTTCTCTAGTCTAAGCTTATCTTTAATTGCATCTCTAATAACACTATTTCCAAGTAAGGCCACATTCTGAGGCATTGGAAAAACATGCCACAACGGGCAGGAGGTCATCTACAGAAATTGGCAATCTACAAAATAGTCACGTCAACATATCGTTACATTCAGAGCAACTTAGTTTTTCCATCTATGAGTATTCCAGGAACACATAAAATTAACCAGTACTGAAATAGTTAATGGTGTCTTAGGATAATGAAGTGACATCAGGACAATAATTTTGAGACATTCTTTACTCTACAAATGTATTATTTAATATTGTTTCCAGAGAATTTAAAAAGAGTCAATAACTATATACTAGGCAACTACTCTGGACCATAATGAGACATTAAAAATAACTGAGATAGGTCTTTAAGGGGTCAACCACTGAGCTGTAAGATAAACGACAAATGTAACAATAACAATAACCCTTGTCTTCATTTTAAAGATGAGTAAACAAGCGCTCCTCCTGCTATGGGCACCAACATAGTAATACCCTCCTTATTTGTCCACTGCAATATTATTTTGTGTCATAACAGTCTTAATTGAAATAGGGAATTTTTATTACTAGTGGACGAAAACAGAATGAGTATTCCATGAGGGGCATCTACTAAATAATGAGGAATTTGTTTAAAAGGCTGTCTGGAGCACATGTGGCCAAATAAGTCAGTCTCTGATGATATACAGTCATTCCCATGATGCACTTTCTGTTCAAAGTATTTTTGAAAAATCTTTCTTTGAGGGCTGGAGAGATTGCTTAGTGGTTAAGAGCACATACTGCTCTTCAAGAGGACCCAACTTTGATTTCCAGTATCCACATTGGGCAGCTCACAACTGACTATAATTCTACCTCCAAGGGGTCTGATACACTCTTCTGACCTCAGCAAGCACTGCACTCATGTACACAAACCCACACACAAACACATCCATCTGCACATAGTTTAATAATAAATAATAATAATAATAATAATAATAATATAAAATGTTTAAAAAATTCTTCTTTTCAAATTCCCTTAAGAGAGAGGCAGAGGCAGGAGGACAGTTGTGAGTTGGAGGTCAGCCTGGTCTACACAGCAAGTTCCAGGCCAGCTGGGGATATATGATAAAACCCTGGCTCAAAACAAAACAAAATTGCCTTTAGAGGCTAAAGCTACATAAAACACCATCTTATGAATTTTGGCTATATCTCAATTTTTAAAGCAAAAACGCTTCCCACAACACCTGGACCCACTCTACATGTGCCTCACAGTGATTATGGTGGCAAGCCAAATGCTGAATCCTCACCCAAGGACTGACACCACTGAGGGTATGTTTAAACACACCACAGTGTCTGAAGTTAATTCCAAAGGAGAAAAGCTCCAAGAACAAGCAGAATCATTTCATTCGGTATTTCCTGACCTTCCTGTACAGAGGCCAAGAGAATGCGGCCTAGGAAGTATCAATTGTTGAAAATCCTGGGCCTGATCCATCTTAAAGAGTCCTAATTTATAAAAGCAGGTTGACCTTGGAGGTGAGCAGAAAGCAGAAGCAGGAGTAGTCACTGGCCCAATAGGCAGCTTGCCAGAGAGGAAGAGTGTCTAAAGGGAATCCCCAAACCTGAAGATCCTGGGAAACTCAGAGAAAGGTTTACAATGGCTTGAAGAGTATGGACAACAGTCAGCTGCCTACTTGGGCACTCATCTATTCCTACAGGCATAAATGCAAGCCACCACTCATTCAT
Organism: Nannospalax galili; assembly: GCF_000622305.1. Classification (NCBI taxonomy): domain Eukaryota; kingdom Metazoa; phylum Chordata; class Mammalia; order Rodentia; family Spalacidae; genus Nannospalax; species Nannospalax galili. The sequence goes on along the minus strand of NW_008334861.1, from coordinate 613,208 downwards.
CCCTGTCACAGAACAAAGGGAAGGGACTGAACTCACAGATTTCTAGAACTTGACATCACTGGCAGAGTAGAAGTCTCATGGAAGAAATAATCCAAGGAAAAGGAAATAAATACAACAAAGGCAAGAAGATGGCCGAGCAAGCAAAACCTCTGTTAGTAGAATGGAAAAGACAGGATGAAGAAACTCCAGGTCAAGAACAAAGACACATATTGAATCTGACAACTTCTACGCCTTTTGAAGGAGTTATATATACCAGGTGCTCCTCAGATGAATGAAAAGATTTCCCTAGTTCCAGATGCACATTGTGTTATTCACACTGAAAGTAAAAGCTGGGGTGCGGTGGTTGAAAATGGGCACGGATGATGTGCTAATGCAACACAGTCAACTACACTATCTGTACCAGCTTACTGAAGACCACATCTGAGACATGGCATCTACAAACATAATTCAACAGCCAATCAGGATTTTAAAAAGCTTTCACCAAAACAGGAACGGTACCTGCGGCAACCTTATAGCTGATAGAAAAATGGTGGAAAATGGAATGCTTTGAAAGATGGGAATAAGACAAGAATGGCCAGTCTTATCACAAGGTCAATATAAAATTTAATCATATTAGCCAGGCGTGGTAGCGCACGCCTTTAATCCCAGCACTGGGAGGCAGAGGCAGGCGGATCTCTGTGAGTTCAAGGCCAGCCTGGTCCACATAGCCAATGCAGAAATACTAAAATACCCTTGCCATAACAGAAAAGAATGTAATATTCAGGGACATATTTGACAAAACAGGTACAAGAACCATACAATGAAAAACTATAAAATAATGCTGAAAGAAACGAAAGAACTAAACACGAGGAGAAATAATTAATTAGATAAATTATATGAAATAATTATATAAATATGTGGAGTCCATAATTAGGCCCATCATTTGGAGGTTCTAGAAATGGTCAACTGACTTTCAACAAAAAGCCCAATGGAACAACACTAGTTCCTATAAATGATGGTGGACAATTTATGTCCTCATGGAAGAATAAATGAACTTTGACCCTTTTCTCACATAATATTTAAAGTTAACTTTACATGGAGAACAGCTGTATTAACTTTACATTACTGCATCACAACCTTAGTGGCTGTAAATAACACAAATTTATCATCCTACTGTTTCCACAGGTCAGGAGTGTAGCCAAGCTTAGCTGGGTCCATGCTCTGAGTCTCACAAGGCTGCTCTCAGGGTGGCGGTGAGGCTGCATTCTCCTCTGGAGGCTCAGTGAGGAAGATCTGCTTCTCAGCTCATTCAGAAAGCTGGCAGAGCTCACGTCCTTGAGGCTCTATGGTTGAGCTCTGTCCTTGAGGTTCCATGGGGTTGAGGGCCTTGGCATCTACAGGCTAGACGCTACAGGCTGCTGGCAGTTCTCAAGAGAACAGCTCAAGTTCATGGTCTTCAATATGCCTGTACACATCGACAAGCCCAGAAAGAGACCCTCACCTCTGGGACAACCTATACAAGGGTTTTCCTGCCGATTAAGGCCGGTCCTTCCCCAGGATCATCTCCTCTTTGATTAATCCAAAAAGATCTGCTTCTGACTAACATCTGCATAATCCCTGCATTTTTACTCATATTCTATGGGCTGAACATCAGGGGTTGGAAATCAGGAGGGTTACCCTACGTTTGTTCTACCTGGTATCATAGCTCTAAACATCAAAAGTGAAACTAAAAGAAGTGTGAAGAGAACATAGGAAAATATCTGAACTTAAGTCGGGCAGATTACCCAGGAGGCAAAAAGTAATCACATAGACAGAAGTAAATAAGATTTCACAAACTAAGTCTTTGCACACTTTAGGAAGTGAGAGTGGGGGTGGGGGGTGGGGTGAGATAGCTCAGTCAGTAAAGAGTTTTCCAGGCAAGCATAAAGATCTGAGTTCAATCTTTACATCCACATAAAAAGCCAGGCATGATGACACACCCCTATAATCCCAACACTGGGGAGGTGGTGAAAGACGAACACTGGCGCTCACTGGCCTACCAGCCTATTCTCATGGTGAGGTCCAGGCTTCAGAGAGACCCTGTCTCAAAATGCAAGATGGGCAGCTCCTAAGAAATAACATCCAAAGTTGACTCCTACCTCCACACACACACACACGCACACATGTGCACATATGCATGTATGTGCACAGAAGCCCACACATTCAGAAAAAAAAATTCAAGGGCAAAACCAGTTTGAGGGGGAAAGTAGCTTCAAATCATGTATGTGATAAAGATACAGAGGATGTAATGAACTCTTACAATCTCGGACAGACAATACAATTTAATAAGAAATAGACAAAAGATGTAAGCAGACACTTCAGCAAATACATGAACACGTTTACTACCATCAGCCATCAGAACTATGCATGTTAACCCACAATGATATACATCTATTCAAATTACTACAGTGAAAAAAAGACAGTGCTGATGAGCATGAAGCCCCAGCAGAACTCTCTTCCTTTCCTGGCTGGAAAGCAAACTGGCACAATGGTAGTGTCACTCTGGAAAAGTTTGACAGCGTCTTGTAAAGTTAAACATAGATGACACACATCCAAAAATGTCTTGGCAAAGTACAGTGTTTCTACAAAGTAAATGAAAATACAAGCATGTACAAATTTGCAATGATAGGTCATAGTTCAGCCACAAACTGAATCAACACAAATGGTTATCAACTAGTGAACATATATCCATACTATGAAATACAACTCAGTAATACAAACTTGGGAGTTGCTAATACACAAGGCAAAAACGAGCATAAAGAGCATTACACCCAGTGAGATAGTCAACCACCAAGACCAGACCGACCTACCCTCCAAATTTCAAAGAGCTACTAGCAGTCACCTCATATCCCATGGCCTTGAAGTTAGGAATCAGTTTTGAAAATTCCTGGCAAATATATTTGCAGATTAAAAATATAGTTTTCGCTGGGTGTGGTGGTACACGCCTGTAGTCCCAGCATTTGGGAGGCAGAGGTAAGCAGATCTCTGTGAGTTCAAGGCCAGCCTGGTCTACATAGTAAGGTCCAGGACAGCTGGGGCTACAGGGAGACCCTGCTTCAAAAAGACAAAAAAAAATAAAAATACTTTTCAAAGGCTCCCAAATGAACAACTACAATGGAAATTAAAATACACTAGAACTATATAATAATGAAACTACTATGTTTTGAAACATTGAAAGAAATTAATAGAAAAGAGAAAATAAAGAGAAGAGTGATTTCTGAGCTAAATTTTTAGAGCAAAATGCAAAAGGCTGAATAGTGTGTGTGCAGTATGCCTTTCTGAAAGAAATGAGGGAAATGCAAATATACACATCTGTTTGTGCTTGTGAGAAAGCTTTCAAAAGAAAAAGAACTCAAAAGACTGAGTATCTGTGGTAGAAACAGCATGTCTGTCCAGAGACGTGGAAGGACGAAAGACTTCTGAACATATCTTGCTATACATTTAACTTTAGAATCATTTAAACTTTCAACCCATTCAAATATCAATTTTAAAATTCTTGAAAACACAGAAACAAATGAATATAATCATATCACCAGGTTGGTCCTATAACCTCAACTGACAAACCTAGTAAAACTAATCAACAACAACAAAAAAGACAAAGTTGGGTATGGTGGCACAGACCTGTAATCCAGCATTTGGGAGGTGGAGGCAGGAGGATCAGGAGTTCAAGGCCAGACTGTGCTATATAGTGAGTTTGAGACTGGCCTAATCTACATGAGACCCTGTCCATAGGGAAAGAAGAAAAAGGAGAGAGAAAGAGAGAAACAAAAGTAGGTTACAGGAATGAAAATAATCACAACAGAGACTGTGGACTTCAAGTGGTGCTTTAAAACCTTCCAGGCCCAGGTGGTTCTACCCACATTCTATTAACATTCAAAGAACAGATAACCTCCAACCTTAAAGACTTCCAGAGGAAAGAAAAAGGGAACATCCCAATTCATTTTATAAGGCTAGTGTACTACATTCACGATAAGGAAACTAGACAGAGAACTGAAGCCAAACTCACTGGCAAATATAGATACGAAAAAAATACCACCCATCAAATACAGCAATGAGAAAGTTTGTGAGCACACTGGGCTGGTCCCAGCAGTACAAACCAGCTAATGCTGCAGTTCTATTAGAAAATTCCTTAAAATAGGTCCCCACAGCAACAAATTCAAAGAGGGGTATCTGAGTATATCCTTACCCCCTATGAAGGCACAAAAAGGGTTGGTTAAAATTCAACATCCATTTACGACCCAAAAATATGCATTAGTGGTGCATCTGCACAAAACGTAAAGTAAACGCAAAACTTGATGACGAAATGTTGAAAACATACTTCTCAAACATAGAACCTGGGCTCTTGCCCAGACCTGCTGAATCAGAAGCTCCAGGCATGGAGCCAGGAATTTGCTGCAAAGGCTGTCAGGTGATTCTGGTGCCTCTGGCTAGTGAGGAGCCCGCTGCAAAAAAAGAAGACAGTGCTCTCCTGCCTCATCTACACCCGCTAAGAAGCCAGTTGGAAAGATGAGCTACTCTTGGCAGAGCTGCAGGACGATCTCCAGAAGGACGATCTCCAGAGGACCAAAGATGCCTGTGCCACTTTCACCCCAGACTGATGGAACCTGAAGGTTTGTGGGTGGGGCTCAGGCAGCAGATATTTAAAATTCTGAAGTAGTAATAAACATTACCAGTAACATCTACCTGATGACTTTATATCCATACTCAGGTACTAAGGAGCCGAGTGTAACTGACTGTGACTAGTAATAATCAGATACATAGAGATTAAAGACACATGGGCAAACGTGTTAGTAGCATTAAACATGTAGGAAACAGCATATCTTAAAATGAAATGGAGATCTTTAAAGTGTAAAAACTCAATCAATTTTATGTCTTACAGGGTTTATACTGAGTTCAATATTGTATGACTGTATTAATTCAACTGTGAACCTCAAAATTTACAGCGACCTTTAAAAGAGATGCATCCTTGCTCTGAAATGTGTTACAGAATATGTTAAAGCTGTAATGAAATGCTTCATCTAATCATGTGGTTATTAAATTTAAAAAAAATTTTTTAAAAAATCCGAGGTAGTTCTAATGAGGAGCCAGCGTGGTAAACCACCGGCCTGGAGTAGTCCTAGGGCGAGGAAGCTTCTCCTTAGGGACAAAGCAACCTCTCTGAAGAGCAAGGGAACAGATTCTTTCACACACACACCTCAAGGAAAAAAAGCACGCATTCCACACATATACCAAGTTTTCTTTTTTCCCTCTTTCCCTGTCTCCTGTATTCCTTCATTCATGCTTTCTTTCTCCTTCCTTCCTCCCTCCCTTCCTTCCTTCCTTCCTTCCTTCCTTCCTTCCTTTCTTTCTTTTTTTGAGACAGGATCTCACTGCAGAGTCCAAGTTAGCCTGAACTCACGCTCCTCCTGCCTCAACCTCCTGAGTGCTGTGCTGGGACTATAGGTGTGGGACACCACACCTAGCTCCAACAGTGCCTTCTTAGCACTGATAAAAAGGCTCCATAGTCACAAGAGCACCACAAATTTGCAATGGAGGTTATGAACTCCAAAGTCACACTTCCCTGCTTCAGGTCCTCATGCTGAGCATGCTGAATGCTCCACTATACATATAACCTTTCTAAAACTCAGCCGGGATATTAATAAATTCACCCTCAAAGCAATGTAATAAGGACTCAAACGGGATATTATGCAAAAAGCAATGGCCTTAAAGCTTGGCAAAAATTACATCTAACATTAATGTAAGTTATTACTGAGGCAGCTGCTTTGGCACTGACAATCAACCTGATGAAATCATCAGCAAATCAAAGCCAACAGGTGTCTCTCAAAGCCCTACTGTCCCACACTGTAGCCACTGGCACTCCAGCATGTGCAAAAACACTCCAAATGGAGATGTCCTGTAAACAAAATACACCAAGGATTTCCAAGTGCAGTACAAAAACGAATTATTATGTTGATTACATGTCGAAATGACAATATTTTGCACTTACTGGCTTATATGACATTGCTAAAATTGATTTCACCTGTTTACCTCTACCATGCACCTTCCATTAATGAGTGCAGTTTCAAAGGCTTGGGAAAGGGTGAGAGGCCCTGTTCTTAGATCAGCCTTCTCAGGCTTTCATTTACATACATGAAAATACAGGCACTGGTGGCGTATTCTGCAGGGGTTCTTAGTTGAGGCGAGAGTCAGCATTGCTCACAAGTTCTAAGGGGCAGTGGCAGAGGGTTAAGGGCATCCAGACAATTCTTTATCAATAAAGGGAAACTGTTTGATGAGACAGAAATGATGGGAACCTCCTGGGAAAGATTAGAGCTGGTAACAAGAAGAAAGGAAATGTCTCAACTTCATATTTAATCTTAGCCCGAAAGCCAAAGAGCAAGGGACCCAGCTCTAACAGGTGTCCTGGCAGATGGGTGGGACACAAGCTTTCTCACTACCCTAACCACTGGCCAGTGCAAGGAACAACTGAGAGCCAGGAAACTCTAAATGGAACAGTGTGCGCTGGTCAAACAGCCAATGTTAAGGTACTGCCATGCCCAGGTCTCCCTGAAGCCCAAAGCAAACCTTCCTGCTCCTTATTCCTGTTGTGACCCAAGAACAGTAGGAGGCACACTGTGCATGCTGGCCAGTGGTCACTGCCTTGTAGGCACATTTCTTATTTGAGTAAACCTGCTGGGCTCACTTCTGGGCCCACTGAGATCAAGCACAGTTCAGTTCCCCTACATCCCCACCTAAGCAATTCCAGGGCCATAAAGAAATGTAAAGGTCAGGGAAAGGAATTTAAAGCACCACCACCCAATGCTAGGAATGTCCTTTATAACTCACCTCTATCCCAGTCGCTCCCACAAAAGAGAAAGGGTGACACTAGTGGAACAGCCCACTCCATTTTCAGAGGCTCAGGAAACAGAGCGCTTCCTTTTCATCAAAAGTTCAAGGATGCAATATCAAAATCTAACCATTATCCCATGCTAAAGTCAGGGCACCATTGTGGGTTGTCAAGATTTGGACAATGAGATGAGAGCTGAATGTCTTACTCAACTCATGACAGAGTCCAAAAATCAAGAAGCCAGGAAGAGAGGGTGGCAAAACAACGTGTGAAATCTCTCTCGGCACTGCATTCAGACTTTTATTCATTGGCTATTTGGCCCTCAGTGAAAGGCTGGACATGGGCTCCACTTCTTACTGTGGACAAGGAACATGATCTATAGACAGACCACAACAGAACGACTAAAACCTACAGGTCTAAACAATTCTAAGCTGACCCTCCTCTGGTTCAACCCAACAAAATACCTAGTGTGAGCTCTGGGACAAGTTAAATTTCACACACCCAGCAAAAGCCTCACTGCTCATTACAAACGTATAGAAGTTAACTGCCAAGACCATTCAAGAACGGTATTAAACTAACAGACGTATAAGATGTCAAGAGCCCCTTGTAGAGTCATTTTGAGATACTGAGGAACAAATACAAGTGGCACAGAAAGGGAACTTGGACAGTGCCATTTAGCAGCAGGGAAATGATAGTGATATAGGGAACAATCCCATCTTTGGCTCTCTCCAGCAGATCACAATGGCTTTCCATCCTAGCATGGAAGTGTGCATATCCATTGTAGTTCTGTTGAGCAGTAGTGCCCTGGTCTTGATTGGGAAAAGGAAAGACATCCATGCTGACACCCTTGGAAAAGACACAGGAGTAATTATTGGCTACATAGTGCTACAGTTTTAAGAAGGAAAGAAATGGAAACTTGAAAGTGATACCAAGGTTCCTGGTCCATTAGAGCCAGGGACTAAAACACTGCACTCCTCACCTCAATGCTAACAGATGATGGAGACCGAGGCAGAGGCCACACCCACAGTGCTAGGGTCAGGAGACAAGCCAAGAACAGGAAAGCAGGTTGTCCTCTTACACCACTTCTCCAAATAGCAATGGCTTATGTAACATTTCAGTGTAATAAAGATAATCCTGCATGATTTCCAAAGGTTTCTAATGCACATTTGAGTCCATGAGGACCACTGGAAGTTTGGCAGGACAGGTCTTGTGACCTCTATCTTATACGAAAGAGCCTGCAGCAATGAGGTTGAAATGATTTGTCCAGAGTCACAGAATTAAGCCAAGCTGGAACCTGAATCTGCCTCTGGAATCCCAGAGCAGGGCACTTCCTACTACCTCACTGGACAAGGCTCCTTTACTATTCCTTGCTCCTCAAGCAGAAATGGCAAGAAAGCACTTGCATGCAATGTCAATTCTCTACAGAGATGGTTCCACATTTTTAAAGAGGATAAGACTGCTGTGGTACTCAGTGTGCGAAAACACAGTGCAAACATTGCCAATGAAAGACCATCTTCCAACTACAAAGCAGAGGAACTGGAAGGACTCTCTTGATCTGTTACTGTTTGTGGTAACAGTCACAATACGTCGCCAAGTAAACTTTCAGTCCACATGACAAATGAAATTTAGTCCTGCAAGAACCGAGGACACAGCTGCTGATGCCACCTGCAATTAAGGGCGCATACCAACGATGAAATACAGAGAAACGTCTTGAAAATTCAGCTTGCTGGATTTCCAATAATTTATTAGAACATGGCTAGGGTTATTCTTCATGAAAAGAAGTGTTCAAAGCTGGTTATGGTGGCACCCATCTGTAATCTCAGAAGGCTGAGGCAGGAAGATTATCCTGAATTTGAGGCCAGCCTCAGTTACATAGCGAGTTCCATGCCAGCCTGGACTACACAGTAAGATGCTGCTTCGAAACAAAACAGAACAGTATATATTCCCTGTATAGTTTAAGTCAACAACAGTTAACTTTCCTTGTGGGGCGTGGTGGCACACACACCTTTAGTTCCAGTACTCGGGAGGCAGAGGCAGGAGGATGTCTGTGAGCTCAAGGCCAGCCTGTTCTAGAGAGCAAGTTCCGGGCCAGCTGGGGCTACAGGGAGACCCTGTCTCAAAAACAAAAAAAAAAAAAAAAAAAAAAAACACAAAAAACCAGTTAAATTTCCTGAATGCCTACTATGTACAAAACTGTTTGGAGCACTGAATGTAGACCATTCACTCAGTCCTCCCAACAACACTTTGAGAAACTATTAATATTGTATTGATTTTTCAGACACAAAACCTGAGGCACATTCACCACTCAATGCTGTGTCCATAACTTACAAGCAAATGACAGTCCCTGGCCCTCCACCTGCCAAAAAGGAATAAATGAACTGAGAAACCAGAAAATAAACAAAGCAGAACTTCCAAGGGATCAGAAACGGGGAATAATGAGAGAAGTAAACCTAATGAAAACAACTATTATGCTGTTACAAAGTCAAATCCTCTTTAGAAATAACTAGAAACTTCAGCCTTTGTAATCATCTGGCCACTGGTTAAAAATGTTACCTAGTGAGCCTTTAAGAGTCTCTGCTTTTCTCTTTATTTTGGAACCCTCAGGAAGAGCTAGAACCACACATTTTCAGTAGTTTCTAAAGTAAGTACATTTTATTAATCCCCCTCTTATTTTTCAGAAACCATGAAGACTGTTTTGAAAACACTGACCATAGAGTTCTCATCAATGCCACATTGTCAGAAAGTGTCCTTGTTCCTCAGATCTTGAGCGCTTCTTTCCTCTGGAACTATTTCAAAGGAACTAGAACCTTTACAAGTCACACAACACACAGAGTCATGATCATTCCAGATAACAGGCTCACAGTACAAACCAGGGTACAAGAAGAGAAACGCCTGTGTAAGGTAGGCTGACCATCCAGCAAACAGGAGTCTGAAGTCACCAAACAATACTGACTTCACCAGAGCCCTCTGCAGTTCCGGGGAGCTATCTAACCAGAGAAACCACAAGCAACTTGAAAACCATTTCTCTGAGTGTCTGAAATCAGTTACTACTTGTGCTTAAGGAGGGGGAGGGGAATGAAAAATGAGGCTGTGATGAATTTACCTAAGAGGTACCTGTGGGAGAAATGAAGATGCCATAGACTCTCTTGGATTCAGACAGAGTTCATTTTCAATGTATTTTTTATTGGAGTAATAGAAGCTGACTCTCAAAAACTAGAAATTCAAAGTGATACCCAAAGCACTCTCAATTATTTTACTGTCACTGTACAGTTTCCAAGTCCTAGGAGTTCTATTTCTTTTTTACAGTGCTCACCTCTGCTGGAAATTAAATCACTGCTTTTTTCCATTTGGTTTGACACCTACATGAACTCCATAAGGCCTTGAGTGCTGTTGCCCTGGCTGTCTTCTTGGTCTTAGAAGACACAGCATGGACAATTGCCCTTTAAACATGGTTTAATGAATGAATGGAACCTCCGGAAACTTGATAAACTTAAGTCAGAGCTCTAAGGTAAGGAGACCAATCATCTGACAAAAGCAGCAGTATCTATAATCCCAAATGAGTACTGGCCACTTTCAACCTCCTCCAGGAGGATGGAAGCTTTTAAAGCTAGATTTGATTTTGTAAAATGCCCTGAAGTCACTCTGAGCCAAATCTGAAAAACACACAGATTCTGCCAGGTATGTTATGAACGAAAGTCAACTGCGTCTGCTGGGTAGGCCTGATTGTCCCATTTGGCTAGTGAACTAGTTTTGAAGGTAATCCAAAACGGCTGAAACTGTAGCAAACCTTCCGATTCTGCATCGGTACTCTAAGGTGGACACCTGGACAGAAGTGAGCGGCGGGAAGAGGAACCTAGACTACACAGATACCAAGACTCCTCCACAGACGTGCCTTGTCACATCAGTTTTGCTATTAAGTTGCCTGAAAGCCCGTGTCACATTAGCCTCCCTGGGCCTCAATTCCCCCATTCAGAAAACAAATGATCGTCAAGGTCCTGGTCAATTCTAAAATGTTCTAATTCCACTCTTCGAAGATCCAGTTTAAAACTAGTCACAATCCCTCAAGTCCCATCCCTTCTACGAGTCCATAAAGCGCACAATATTATTTTTTGCAGGAGATTAACTTCATTTTTGCTTAGGCAAATACTAAAATTAGTTTTCACTTCCTGAGCCCAGCAAAAGACAGTTAAGGGAGGCAACCCGGCCAAGGGCGCTTGCTAGTGACTGTGCATACTTCCGACTGCGTATGGGGGAACTAGCCGTTCCTTCTCAGATCTTCCCTCAACTATTGCAAAGGCAGATAAGCCCCCAGTGTGGGACAGAGACGCTGGCCCAGAGCGACGATGAAGGGTCCGTGACCAGTGCCGGGGTGCGGCCACTCGGCGGGGCCAAGGGGATGCGGCGGGTGCCCGCCTGGAGCTGAGCGGAGGGCCAGGGCGACGACCGGCCGTGGCGTGTCGCCACCCTGGGACGGAGAAGCAAAGTACAGGCAGCGGCTGGGATATCCCGCAGCCCGCCCCACCACCCCCAATCCCAGTCCCGACCTTCGCCCGTCGCCAGCTGGGACCTAGGGGACGAGAACCGGGGAGAAACCAGAGGCACCTGCCCGGGGCTGCCCGGCCGCAGCCCTGCGCCGCGGGGACAGCGGAGGCGCGCCGGGGACCCCACCCCCTACGGGGGCGGCCAGACCCCGCGCGACCCGCCAGTCCCGGGAGTCCCCACTTCTTCCTTCCGACTCCCCCATCCCGGGTCCCCCCAGCGCCCGGCTCCCACCCAGGCCAGCCAACAACGCGCACCCACCTCGGGATCCAGGCGCCACCGCCGTTGCCAGGCTGCTCGGCTCCCTGGCCCCGCTCCACCCCCTCCACTCCCGCCCCGCCCCCAAGGCCGCCCCGCCCCTGCCGCCGCCGGACGCCCTCCTCCCCACGCTGTTTGGGCTAGTCGGGACACGTGATGGAGGCGGGGCTGGAGGAAGGCTCTGGGTGGACCTAGGTAGGCTCTCCCGAGGGCCAGGCTCTTAGCCCACGAGGCTGCTGGGAAGCCCTCTTTGAAGCGTCCGGAGCGTAAAGGCGTCTGGGAATTGTAGTTCTCAATATGGTGCCTGGAATGGGCAGGGCCAAGATGCCAGGAGCCACCCCTCTAAGGGAAGTCTGACTCATACACCCCTGCGGAAGCCAGTGGAAAGCATAGTCCTGGGACTTTGGTACTGATTCTCACCATGTCTCTCCAATTAAGGGGAAATCTACAGGGAAAAGTGTGCCAGATAAAATTGTAGCAGATGCCACAAACTTGAACTATTGATCACATGAAGCTGAGATACCATAAAGAAAACAAAAAAATAGCAATGATTATGCTGAAGCATTTGCATTTCACAAACTCACAATATGATAGCTAGAGGTGTGCCTCACGCTGTGCCAGCACTTTCCAAGAACACACTGACCCAGTAGAAGGAAACAGATCAGAATTCCTTCTGCTTTCTGAGCTTTGAGTCAGATGACTTCTGATACAGTAAATAGAGAAAGCAATGGGGAGGAGACAAATTTAAGAAAACAATGCAATGCTTAATCAAATAAACAACCTGGCACGCAGAAGAAGGTGCATAGTGTCTCTTGTGTCACATAATATTTATACATGAGCACTTCAAGTACTTAGCATTACTTCATCAGGATCTCCCTTGGCTCTTCTATTTGTTGGCTCGCCAACATCTAAAAACAGTTGCTTTGCATGTTATCAGTCAAAACTGCATGCATATATTCCTATATGATAGACTACCCCCATCCCATCTTCTTTCTGTACTTCCACTTATCCACTGTTTAACTGTGATCTAAAAGTATTCAATGGAAAATTCCAGAAATAAACAATTCATATTTTAAATTTCACACCATTCAGAGGTGATGAAATCTCTCACAATGTGATTCCATCCCCCCCTGGGCATGAATCATCCCTTTGTCCAGCATGTCCATCCTGTATGTACCCTTCCTACCTATTAGTCATTGGTTGCTGTCTTGCTTGTCAGGTTGGCTGTCATGGTTCTGCACTACATGTGTTCAACTAAAACTTATTCCATTGAATAATGACCTCAAAACTCAAGAGGAGTACAGTTTTATTCTATCTTATTCCTAGCTGTTGTTGTCTGCTAATTCATGAATTCAACTTTTTCAGATGTATAAACAATACACACTTGGTACTATTAATGTCTTCAAGTATCTTCTGTGGGATTCTGGGAACTACAGCTCTCGGCGATAAAGGACACCACTACTCTGTGTGTGTGTGTGTGTGTGTGTGTGTGTGTGTGTGTGTGTGAGTGTGTGTGTGCATGTGTGTATGTATGTGTGTGAGATGATTCCAGACTTCTTAGATAAGTACCAAGATCCAAGTGAATGCAACCCAAACCACTCTTCAGCCACTTCTCTCCTGCTTCTCTCTCTCTCTCTGCTCTCCAAGTTCTGATCTACTGAACTTCTTCCTATTCTCTGGATATTTCCAGGTTCTTTCTCTTCTCTGGCCCTCTCCACTAATTCCTCTTTCCGAGATTGGACAAACTCCTGGATGGACAGAGAGCAGAATAGCACTTGTTTCTGAGGCTGATAGACTTCGAAGCTTCCCCAGAGGCCTTTTCATTGTACTGATGTCATCAGTTGCTTGAGTGTCTGCCCTGCCAGCTCCCCTTCCCAGACTGTGAAGTTCTTTGAATTACATTCACATTTGTGCTGTATTTCAAAGCATCCTCATTAAACTTGCATGCTGGAGAGGCTCCCTGGTGGCTACTGAATAACTGGATTCCCAATGTCTGTCAATCATGGGGGCAGAGGGGTAAAAGATAATAGGATGGAGGAAGGAAGGAAGCGGCTTTGTGAAGACTTTGTATACATTAGGCATGCTTTAAATGTCCAAAAATGAGGCTTAAGCCCCTTGCTCAAGCTGGGTGCCAGGAATGCGGAGACTGCAGGTGGACCTCATTGCAAGGACAGCCTCAGTAGGGATTTCTCCAGAGTCCCCCTGGGTCCATCCCCAGCCCAACCTCACCTGTGGTAGGATATAAACTAAGGAGAAAGGAGCAGTAAAGAAGACTTGCCTCTAGGCTAGGAAATGAAGACGGTGACCCCTGCTGCGCCTTCCTCATAGTGAAGTGCAGCTCCAAGAAGCACACAGATTTGGCAGCCATTTGAAAAGTGTAAGGATTGTGCCTTACAGAGAAGTTGCCACCTACCCCTTGGTGAAATCACCATATTCTTATCCAAGTCCTGTCCTTGTTCTGAATGGGGCTGAACCTTAAAGTGTGTGTGTGTGGGGGGGGTGTGAACCATTCAGGCTGCCCTTCATTTTATACATGGATACATACACACTCCCCCAAAAGCAGGGGGATTGTGGTGAAATGGCTGGCCTAATAGTCTGGGGCACTTGGAATAGGGATGGGTGAGCAAAGGATGTGACATGAGATGCCTTCCAACAACCTTTCAGAGCTGCATGTCCTATACCTAGTGTACATCTGTCTGTGCACGCTCCTCACAGTTCTTGTTTTTCCTAAGATTCAGGCTGAGGCACTTCCCACCCTCTGGCCTCCACCCTATTCACTGAAGTTGGGAGAGTGCACTAGGCAGGGCCAGGAGGGGCCTGTGAGGGTCCCTAGGCTCCTATGTCCCAGTTCCTATTTATTTCCTGCCCTCCATGGGTCAAAGTAGAAGAAAAGAAGTGGCATTCTGATGAAGGACTGGGCAAGAATGTGCCTGTGGAGTTTGGAGCCCACAATGCGCTCGGAATCAAGAAGTGGTACTGGTCCCGGCAATTCTATAGGCAAACTGCTGATCTTGAGAAAGCCACTTTACCCCTCAAATGACTAACTGCTTCCTCTGAAAAAGGTCCAGAGTCATTGTGTCCCTGCATAGCCAGGATAAATAAAAATGTGTCAAGATGGTAGTCTTCCAAAGCTAGCAGGATGGTCATGGGAGAAGAGAGGGGGCTGAGTATCAAGGGCTCAAGTCCTAGCTTGTCAGTTTGTTAGGCATGTGATTCTGGGCAAGTACTGCTTGATAAACCTCCATTCCCTCAGCTGTCAAGTGAGAGTATTGATCTACTGGGGTTACAGGCATGTGCCACCATGCCCAGCTTTCAATTTAGATTGTTGGCTATATAGGGAGTTTGAAGCCAGCCTTGGCCACATGAAACCATGTCTCAAAAACCCAAAACAAATGTCATAATAAACCCATTATTTAGTATGCTAACTAAAAAATTCAATAGAAACAATAAACACCTCTAGTTTCCATTGTTAGTGAATGGCTAAATAAATAGCAATGCATGCACATAGTAGAATATTATTCAGCAATAGAAAGAAGAAGTTATGATATATACTACGATAGGAATAAATCAGAAATACTTGCTAAGTAAAATAAACTATATAGAAATTATTGTATACTATACTACCTCATTTATATTATAGTTTGTACCTACAGTACTGACCAACAAATCCAGAGTCTCAGAATGCTGGGCAAGCATTCAGCTATACCTCCTGGTCTCTTATGACATCTTGGAAAAACACAAAACTATAGTGATAGAAAGTGGATTTGTAATTGATTAGGGTCCAGGTCAAGCCAGAGGTATGGGAGAGAACTAAAAGTCAACAGGAGAGTTTAGAGAGTGTTAGAAAATGCTGTGTCCTGATTATGATGGAAATTATGAAGCTGTGTACAAATGCTCAAACTATAAATATGACAAGCGTGTGTGAATTTAACTGTAGATAGATAACTTGTATTTCAATAAAATTGAGATTAAAGTGTTGGGGAGAATGAGGGCACCTGGAAGAGCAAAGCTTGCCCCACATACATGAGCGCCATACAGTGGGTGCAGGTGTGTCTCACGTGCAGATGAGAGTGCTGTTGCTGCTGGTATTTCACTTGCTCCTGCTTTCTCACAGAATTCCAAGTTGAGATGGAGCCTTCTTGGGGAGGCCTCGCTGGTCAACCAGCTCTGTTTCCCCAGGTGTTGGATGGGAGTTTAAACCAATTAATGGGATCTGAAAACATTCACACAGAGACAAATCTAGACTCTTTGTTCCCAGAGATTCTTGGACAGAAGGTTATGACATCACACTGTTTCCAAGGAAACATCACTAGACAGGTGTGTTCACAGTAAAGGGTGGAATGTGGGGTCAGGGACATGACTATGAGGTCTAGTCCACAAAGCAGCATGTTAAAAAAAATTTCCCCAAAGTTCAGTCACAGAACAAACCAAAGCCACTACAAAGAAATGTCACAAGATTCCTCTTCCTTAAGGGATGTTTTATTCAGTGCTGTTGATCAAACCCAGCATCTCACAAATGCTCTATCCAAGGCTCTCCTGCTGAGCTATCTGCCCAATCCTTCATATTGTGAGACAAGGTCTTTTTTTCTTTCTTTTTTTTTTTCTTCTGAAAATCAAACATTTTTTTAACCTTAAAAGCAGCACATATTCGCTTCAGAAAACATAGTAAAATAGTTAAAAATAAAATATAGTTCACCCACATATTCACTTAATGGAGAAAGCATTTAGTTAGAATAGTTTTTGCTCAATTTTTATAATTTAAATTTTTTGAGTATTTCATACATAAATACTGTCTTTACATCATTTCCGCCCCTCCCTAACATGTTCCAACTCCTCCAATGTTCCCCTCACTCACTCTCAATATCCCAACCACTTCTTTAATTACTATTGTTACATATATTCATATATGTGCATATATATACATATATATATATATATATATATATATATATATATATATATAAGTAATGAGTGCATTTAGGGATGCTAATGTTTAGGGATGACCACTCAGTTTTGGATAACCTATCAGGGAATTCATCCCTGGAGAAAACTGATTCTCAGTCTGTCAGCATCCATTGACTGCCTATAGCCCTTCATCTAAAGATGTGAAATTTCCCACATCGATGTTAGTATGTCAACCAGTGTTCTCATTATGCAGGTCTTTTTCACGAAACTATATCGTTGAGATTTCATGGGTGCAGCTTCCCTGTCATGTCTAGAAGACACTATGTAATAGCGGGCATTCTGGTCCTCTGGCTTATAATATCTCTTTCCTCTCTTCTACATACGATGTTCCCTGAGCCTTGAGTGTGAGGGTTGTGTTGAAGATGTATCTGTTGGGGTTGGGCACCACATGGTCCCTTATTCTTTGCATTTTAACCAATTGTGGATCTCTGCAATAGTCTCCATCTGTGGCAAAAAGAAGTTTCTTTCATGAAGGGCAAGAGCTATACTTATCTGTGGGTATAGGGATAAGTATTTAGAATACAGTTATAAATTATATGTTGGTTTAGGAAAATGGCAGTTAAGTAGGTTCTGCTCCAGAATCTATGACCTCTCCAGCCACAAATAGATGGCTAGGTTTATAGCCCCAGGCATGGATTCCCTCCTGTTGAGTGGGTCTTAAGTCTAAGTAGACAGTTGTTGATTACCCCCAGGATAAAAGTGCCACTAATGAGCCAATAGGATATTTTTTCTGGGCAGAGAGATGGGGTCTTGATGTGTACCTCATACTGGCTTTAAACTTGAAATCTGTCTCCTAAGTGCTGGGATTACAGACATGCACCACCTCACCCATCCGAGCTTTGTTTATTTAATCTCAGGTTTTTACACTATTTTTTGAGGAAGTAAGCCCTGTGAGGAGATGTTGCACATTACACTCAAATGTGATTTACTCCAAGCAGATTTTTAAGAGAACTTTATCTTTTCTTAATCACATTTATTTCATGGTGATGTGAGTAGTATGCCATAGACAAATTTGGAGATCCAATATAAAAATCAAAACAAATAATGAAAAATGGAAAAAACAAAACATGAAAAAAGTGTCAATGACTACTGACTGAATCTAAATGAAATCGTTTAACGATTAATTAATTTTAAAAAACCAACAAAATACTTAAGGGGAAAATGTAATCAAGGAGGAAAAAGTACTTTCATGGTAAGAGCTCTTAAATAATATTGATAGAAAAGTTTAAAGATAAATAAATGGAAAAATGCCCCAGAGTCATGGGTCAGGATATTGGATACTGTTAACATATCAATAGTGACCAAAGTGATCTATAAATTTATTGCAATCTCCATTTAAATTCCAGTAACTGGGGCTGGAGAGATGGCTCAGCAGTAAAGAGCACTGTCTGTTCTTCAGAGGACCTGGGTTCAGTTCCCAGCATCTGCAAGGCAGCTAACAACCTTCCAAAAGTCTAGTCCTAGGGGATCCAACACCCTCTTCTGGCCTCCACAGGCACTGCAACACATGTCGTGCACTTACATGCACATAGAGAAAACATTCATACACAAAAATAAATAAAATATAAAGCTAAATAAATTCCAATGACTTTTTGCAGAAATAGAAAGATCCATCATAGAATTCATACAGGAATCAAGAGGCTTCAAAGATCTGATAAAATACTGAGAAAGAACAAAGCTGGAGTTCTCACACTTCCAGATTTCAAAACTTATTACACAGCTCCAGAAGTCAAAATGGTTAGGGCTGGTAAGATGACTCACTGAGTAAAGGAACTTTCCACCAAGCCTGACAACCCAAGCTTGACCCCCAGGACCCACACAGTAGAAGGAAAGAACAAACTTTCACAAGATGTCCTCTGACCTCCACACTTGTGCTGTGGCATGTAGAGGCATTCAGGTATGTGTGTGCATGTGTGCAGACATGCAGAAATAAATATAATTTTAAATTTTATTTTAAAAATTGCAATAACAAAAGTTAATGCAGATGAGGAGAAATTAGAACTTCTTTTTCCTCCTGATAGGAATGTAAACTGTCACTGCTCTTATAGAAAACACTATGGTGGCTTCTAAAGAAAAGTAAATATATAATTCCCACATGATCCAACCATTTCAATTATGACTCTGTTTCCAACAGAATTTAAATCAGGGTCCCAAAGGGGTATTATTGCACCCATGTTAATAGCAACATAGTTCACAATAGTCAAAAAGCAGAAGCATCTGAAGTATCCACTGATCATCAGAGGAATGGATAAACAAAATGTGGTATAGTCATGCAGTGGGATAATACTCAGTCTTAAAGGAAATTTGGGGGCTGGAGAGATGGTTCAGTAGTTACTGCTCTTCTAGAGGACCCGAGTTTGGTTCCTAGCACCCATGTCAGGTGGCTCACAACCACATTTCACTGCACCTTCAAGGGATCGATGCCCTTTTATGGCCTCCACAGGCACCTGCACTCATGTGCACATACCTACATAGATATATAATATATATATGTATATATATATATATATATAGATGTACATAGAAATAATGAAAGCAAAGCAAATCTTTTTTTTAAAAAAAGGAAATTCTGAGACATTACACATTATGGATGGAATTTAAGGGCATTATACTAAGTGAAATAAAACCGAAAGGCAAATACTCTATGATTCTTCTTTTTGAAAAAATGATGTGTGTGTGTGTTTGTCCACATGGATATATGTTTGTGTGGGTGTGGGTGCATGTTCATGTGTGTATATAGGTGCACACATATGTGGATGGGCATGTACGTATGGTCATACACCTGTGTGTACACACCTGAGGAAGTCAAAGAACAACCTTTGACATCATTCCTCAAGTGCTGCCCACCTTATTTTTAGAGACAGGATTTCTCATTGTCCTGGAGCTCACTAATTAGGCTAGGCTGGCAGAAAAGTGAGCTCCAGGGATCCATCTGTCCCTGTTTCCCCAAGGCTGGGGTTACAGATGTCCACTATCACACCTAGATTGTCTATTTTAAACATAGGCTCTGGAAATTGAACTCAGACCTTCACCCTTTCACAGTAAGTAGTTTACCAAGTGAACCATATCCCCAGGCCCTGATGTTTTTTCTTATAGTGATCTGAATTGGTGGGAAATGTCACCTCACAGTGCTTTTGATTTACATGTCTTGATGGATAATGAAAGTGAGCAAGTTTTTTTTCTTCCTAGCCCATTTGTATAGTGGTTTTGGAGAAAATCTAATAAAACGTTTGTCCATTCTATTAAAATGGGTAATTTTCTTTCAATTATTGCATTGTTAGAATTCTTTATGTATGCTGAATACAAGGCCATTATCAGATATATAATTTACAAAAACTCCAACCCCATTCTGTGGGTTATGCCTTCACTTTCTGGATGGTTTCTATTAAAACACGAGTTTCTCATTTTGCAAGTTCAATTTTTCTATTTCCTTATTTCATCTCTGTGTTTTTTATGCCGTACTTAAGAAAGCATTGTCAAATCCAAGGTTATGAGTATTTGCTACTGTGTTTTCTCCCAAGAATGATATATTGTTAACTCTTACGTTTAGGGCTATAGCCCACCTTGAGTTCACTTTTGCATCTGATATGAGGCATGGGGCCTAACTTCACATTTTACATGTGGACATTTGGTGTGACAGTATCATTTGTTGAAAAAACTACTTTTTAATTTGAAAATTTAAAAACAAAGTATGTTTCTTCAGTAACAATGATACATTTTAGAATTACAACATACAGTGACAGAAAGCAAATTTCTCACTGTTTTCAGATTCCTGGCTTGTTATTCTTTGAGATTCAGGGACAATAAATCGGTATCTGATTTATGCTGGAAAAACTATTTTCTTGTATTAAATCATCTTGTAATTTTCTCAGAATTTGAATGGTGATAAATATGAGGACTTATTTCCAGATTGTCAATACTGTTCATGATCTCTATGTCTATCCTAATGTCAGTACCACACTTATTTCCTCTTTGAGTTTATTTGGAAAGTGACCTTCAGTACCCTCTAACATATCCAGTGTTTTCAAGTTCCCAAAACAGTTTTAATCTTTTCTCCTCTGCCCCTGGGGATTGATCCTAGGGCCTCACACCTGCTAAGAAAGTGCTCTTCCATCAAGTGGTATTCTAGTCCTCCTTTTTACTATTCATTTTGAGACAGCATCTCACTAAGTTGTCTAGGCTGGCCTTGAACTTGATTTGTAGCTCAGCCAGGACTTGAATTATGACCCTCCTGCCTCAGCCTTCTGAGTAGCTGGGATTATAACTATTTTCATTTCTTCTTATCTGTTGCACATGATATCCTTAAAAGACAAATAAATGACTATCCTTCTTCAGATGAGGAAAACCAATCTCAGAGAGGCTGTGAGTACCTCAAAGTAATTGTGCTATAAGCAGCAAGACCAGAGTTGCAGTTTTTAGCTATAGACCAAAGTTTCCTCCTAGACAGAACAGTTTTTAAAGAGAGAATCAATATATGTGAATCCTTGGGTTGAATCTCCATCACAGCAAAATACGTATGACTTTGTATATATACATAATAGAATATTGCTCAGCCACAAAACAGAATGCAACCCTGTCATTGTGAAAACACACCAGGGACTGGAGGTCATCATGTTAAGTGAAATAAGCTAGACACAGGCAAATACTGCATGATCTCCCTCAGATGTGCCATCTAAAAGAGGTGACTTCAGAAGAAGTAGAGTAGAATGGTGGTTACCACAGGCTAAGGGGTGAGGGAAATATTTGTCAAATAAGTCAGCACACTAATATCTGCAAAGAGGCATGATATTTGACTCTTTAAGATAAAAACTAGCTGCCAGAGCTCCTTTACCCATCCTAACTAGTCCATAGAGGTGGTGTGAGACTCAACACAGCTGATGTAAATGTAATCCTGTCATAAACTACCAGGGCTAAATCTGTCTGAGGAGTTATTTGTCATGCATTTCTCTAACAACTGTTGCCTGAAGTCATGTAGATCAGAGGTAGCAATGGACAGTTTCAACCCCTTCCCATGTTCTGCATCTATGGTTGGACAGCACACTACTGTAAGTATATGACCTTCCCATCTGGATAAAACAATCACTCTGCCATCTGTTATTGTCATACTGTGCTTATTGTCCAGAAAACTCTCCCTTCAGTGGGGGGAGTAAATTCAGTATTCTTTTAATTTAGTATTGTTCAGCAAATGAGTGCTTTTGTTGTTCTTGTTTGCTTGCTTGCTTCTTGTTTGTTTGTTTGTTTGAAAAAGGGTCTTGCCTCAAACTTTTGATTCTCCTGCCTCGGCTTCCCCAGTGCTGAGGTTATAGGCATGTGCCAACATATCCATCTTTTATTTTTCTAAATTAAACTAAAAATACCTCAATAATCTGTCCAGATACAGTACCAGGTGCTACAGGGCCACAGAAAGGTTAAGACCAAGACAAGACAAACAAAAGATGATTGCTTTATGAGGGCAGGGAGGAGGGATGGAGGCAAACAAATGGCTTTGGGGCTTCTTCATTAAAATTTGGCAAACTTTTATTGGATTCAGGCAAACAGACACTCTCGTAACCTGTGCCACTGGTAAATAAAATAAGGAATTAACATAATGGATACAAATTTTGCCAAATAGCTAATTATGGCCCAAACTGTAAGCTATGCGAGAGAGTTCAGAGGATGATACAAGTGACCAGAGCACTGCGCTACAGAGGAATTCAAGGATCATCCCCAAAGAAGGCACAGTCGACGTGACTTGAGAGGCACCATAGGCTGGAGATAGACAAGTTGCCATGGGACAAGAGGCTGCACTGATGAAATCCTTGGTCAGGTAGGGCATGTTTCATAACAACAGTGACATCTCGGTTGGGCTTTCACTGACAAGACTAGAAAGACGGCTTAGCGATTAAGAGCACTGGCTGCTCTATCACAGGACCCGAGTTCGAGTCCTAACACCCACGTGGTAGTTAACAACTGTCTGTAACTCCAGTCCCAGGGGATCTGACAGCCTCTTTTGACCTCCGCCTCTTCTGACCTCCGCAGGCATTGCATGACACAGGTGCACCTACCTACATGCAGACAATACACTTACACATATAAAATAAAAATAATAAATAGAATCTTTTTTTAAAAGGAGGATGATCACTCTAAACTGGAACCAAAACAGACAAAAGTTACAATGAGCACAGAATAGGTGATTCACACCAGGACATTTTTATTGGTATACCAGTGAGAAGCTGATGGCATTCCTCAACACCATGACATGGCTTGAGATGGTGAGTGTGCAGGAGGCATTTAAAGAGCAAAGCTGTGAGTGACTGGGGTTGGGAGTGAGAGGAGAGATACACGGAAGTGGCAAGTGGATGCATGAATTTCCTGGGGTTGCCATAACAAAGTACCCAAAGTTGAATGGCTGAAGCCATAGAGATGATGGAAACTTCTTCCATTATGATGAGCATTATGGATTCCTGTCTTCACACAGCAATCTCCGTGTGTGTGTGTGTGTGTGTGTGTGTGTGTGTGTGTGTGTGTGACTCTGGGTTCAAATTTCTTTTTATGAAAGCAGCTGTCATATTGGATTATGATCTCATGTTTACTTGGGCATTAGAAAAGAGCTTAGTTTTAAATAAGGTCAAATTTACCGGTACCAGAGTTAAGATTTCCATATGTTTTGGTAGAATGCACTTCAACCCTGAACAGTGACATTGAAGAAAGTTGTAGCTGGGAAGAAAGTGTGATCCATTGAAAATTATGGGTTGTTGCTACCAGCTAGTGAGCTGAGGTGCAGCAAAACTTGTTTTGAAACATTAATCCTGATAGTCCAGCCCTTCAGTGTGCTATAGCTAGACAGAAACAGGGATTTTTTTTGGGGGGGGTATGTGTTCTCACAGTTACAAAAATACTTTTTTTATTGTTGCACTTGCCTTTTGTAAAACAAAGACAGTAAAATACACATCCTGTAAATAATAGGATCCTTTGGGTTGAAAGGTTATTTCCTCACTCTTAAGCCACTTTCCTTACCCCACCTTGCAAGATAACAATTGCTTTCTCTATTAAAATCCATGTGTGGGCCAACTTTCAGCAGGCACTTGCATGGTAGAGTAAAATGCTGCTTAATCTAATACAGTTAATTCTAGAGGTAGTTGCCAATGCTAGGGTACTATGTGTGATGTATCACCAATATTTAGCAATTTGCCTTTGATTCTCACACCAGCAAGGGTTTGCATGTGCTTCTTTGGACATCTAGAGTTAAATAGTACCCCAGGACTATTAACTATTAACTATTTAACTATTCCCTGGGACTACTCAGGACTGTGTGCCCCATAACAGCATCTCTCAGCAAAAGAGAAGCAAGTCTGTGTGCCCGTTAGGTGGAGTTAATTTTATTCATTAATTCAACAACTATGTAATCTATGACATACCTGGCACTGTTTGGGAAATAGTAGTGAGTGATGACACTGGAAACCACTTTGAAGCTCATTTCTCTCAACCAACAATGTTAATGAATAGTAATTGTACTTGCTAATTTTCAATTGCTATAACAAAATAGCTGAGGCTTAGGTACTTTGTGAAGAAAAGGGTTAGGTAGCCACATGTCTGTAATCCCAGCACTTTGCAGGTGGAGGCAGGAGGATCAGGAGTTCAAGGTCAGTCTTCATTACATAGCAAGTTCGAGGTCAGCCGGGGTTACATGACATCCTGTCTCAAAGAAATAATATTTACTTCACAGTTTTCAGAGACAAGATTTTTAAGATTGAGTATTTCCATTGGTTTGTCCTCTAGTGGATGGTATCTTGGCGGAGTGTGAAGGAGCTCACATGGCAAAACAGGAAGTCAGGGGGTGAGGAGGGGTCAGTTTCTCTCTTTTGTAGTAACCTTCCCATGGGAAATGACTGGGGTCTTCAGATAACGAATGTTAATCCTTTCTGAGAACAGAGTACCCATTGACCTAATTGCCTTGAAGTAAGCCTCCCCTCTTTAAAAAAATTTGGTTTTTTTTATTATTATTTTTATTTTATGTGTATAAGTGTATTTCCTGCATGTGCATAAGTGCAATACCCACAGAGGTCAGAAAAAGGTACCAGATCCCCTGGAACTGGAGTTACAGGCAGTTGTTAGCCAACATGTGGGTGCTGGGATTCGAACTGGGGTCCTCTCCAAGAGCAGTCAGCACTCTTAACTGCTGAGCCATCTCTCCAGCCCCTGGTTTTATTATTTTTATTTTATGTATATGAGTGTATGTATGTAAGTGCACCTGTGTGGTGCGATGCCTATGGAGGTCAGAAGAGGGCGTTAGATCTCCTGTAACTGGAGTTACAGACAGTTGTTAGCTGCCATGTAGGTGCTGAGAACCCAAGTCCTGTGCAAGAACAACCAGTGCTCTTAACCACTGAGACAGCTTTTCAACCCATAAGCCTTCTTTCTTTTTCTTTTTTAGCATTTGAAAAATTATTTTTGTTTTATGTGTATGGGTGCATTGCCTGCATGTGTGTAAGTGTACCCAAATGCCCATGGCGCTCAGAAGAGGCCGTCAGATCCCTTGGAACTGGAGTTACAGATGGTTGTTAGCTACCGTGTGGGTGCTGGGACTAGAATCCAGGTCCTCTGCAAGAGCAGCCAGTGCTTTTAATCAGAGTCATCTCTCCAGCCCCAAGCTTCACCTCTTAAAGGCTCTATCACCTACTATTAGTGCTATGGTGAGCACCAAGATTCCAACACATGAGACCTTGAGAGCAGCACTCAAACTGTATCCAAACCACAGCAGTATCTGCTAAAGGCCATTTCTGAAATGCCCATGTTGGCACAGAATCCAGTCAAAAGAATGTAGTGGGTTAGACTATCCCTCCAAAGTCATGTCTTCCCAGAACTTCAGAGTATGACCTTCTTTAAAATAAGTAGGGCCTTGGCAGATGCAATTAGTTAAACATCTTTAAAGGAAACCATTCTAGATTTAGGGTGGCCCTGTAGCCAAAGATTAATGTTCTTGCAAGACAGGAAAAGGACACAGAGAAGTCCAAGAGAGCAGAGGGCTATGTAAAGGTGAAGAAACAGACTGGAGGAATATGGTCATCAGCCAAGGTACACCTGGGGCTACTGGAAGCTGGAAGGAGCAGGATGGCACCTCCCACCGAGCTCTGAGAGAAAGAGGGTTTCATACATGTCCCTATCTCTGACTCCTAACTCTGGAGCTAAGACACAAAGCATTTCTGCTGTTGGAAACCCTGAGGGTGTGGTGCTTTCTTTCAAGAACCCTTGAAAGGGCCCCTCAGGAAGTCTTTCTGGAGTCCCTGGGCTTCTCTCTGAAGGCCACATCAGTTTCCACACACTCCTTAAAATATCCTAGCATCAGACCTGTGGGAGTGACAGAGTTTTCTTGCTTTCCTCTTTTCTTTCTCACCTGCTCAGCAAGGGTTGGCTCAGTGTATACTGTTGGGAGAAGTCTAGACAGGAGAGTGCCAAGTCTGGTTTTTCTGCTCTTCTTCCTATTTCAGGGTCAAACATGTGTCATCCACAGTGCCTGTGGTAGTAGTTCTGGCCTTCTGCCTACCTTAACCGAACCAAACCAGGCTGGGCAGCACCACTGTTGTGGACAAACATTAACTAAAGCAGCACCTCCCTAACCCCTCTAATGTTCATTCTGGGCTTCTCATGTCACAGTCTCTACAGGCTATGGGAACTGGGGTACAGTCAAGAGTCTTGGTCATTGCAATGATGGGAGCTACTGTGGGGTTAGGGAAAAATCATATATGTACACTTACATATGTATATATATATATATAAAGCAAACATGGGCTTAGGATATAGTTCAGTTGGTAGAATGCTGCCTAGTATGCATAAAACCCAGGGTTCCATCCACAGCATTTAATAAACGGGGCATGATATTACATGCTGCTTGTAATTACAGTACTTTGGATGTGGACGCAGGAGGCTTAAGGTCATCCTTGGCTACCTAGCCTAGTACAAGACTGGCCTGAGCTACATAAGACCCTGTCTTAACATTCCCCCTCCCCCCTCCCAAAATACTACAGAATCACCACCAGTGTGAAACTTATTTCCGAAAGTAAGTTCTGGTTTGGTGATTCTGGGCATGTGATGTAGAAGATGTAACTGTGGTTTAAAGATGCTTGGCCCTCAGTAGGAATGGGGCTTCCCAGTTGGCACTGCTATCTATCCAGGTGATGTTTCCAGGGACATATGGACAGAGTTTCCTCCAAACATGATGGGCCATGGGAGCTCGGACCATGACAGCAGTTACTGAGGGCCACATTTGCTCCTTAGGAGCCTGGAGTTTCTGTGATAATTGAAACCTCTCAGGCTTCCCTTCTCTGCTGACTCTGCTGTTCTGTTCCTGCCTCTCTCTGTTTTACCCTCCAGATCCTCACAGCTCATCCCCATGGGGGTGGCAGACATGATTGACCATGCTAGGAAAAATGACATACTCCATCACCTCCGAGGATATGCAGGTCTCTGTTCCTGGAAGGTAAGTCTTGAGCACCTCTCTTTTCCTTTTCTTTTGTATTTCCTCCCCCCTCTTCCTCTGCCCTCCCCTTCCCTTCCCTTTTTTTTCCATTTTTTTGAGACAGATTTTGCTCTGCAGCCTAGATTGGGCTGAAACTCTCAATTATCCTCCTGCTTCAGCTTTCTGAGTACTGGGATTACTGACATGTACAGCTACACCTGGCACTGAGCCCCTTTTTGCCTCCCTGTCTTTATCATACAGGGTCCCTCCTGCAGTAAGCTTGAGCAGAATGGGTCAGACTGCAATCGCTCACTCAGGGATTCAAGACACTTTCATCTGAGGGAATCTAGTAAATGGGGCCCTGCTGTTCCCAAACATGTTCACCTCAGCCTATTCCCAGAATTCACCCCACAAAGCTGTCAGAAAGATAAAAACACAGCATACCAAATTATATTCGAATATCATACAGACAATGTGTTTTTGAGCAATAGTACGCCCCTTGCCATAATGTCTGGGCTGTACTTACACTCAGTTTGACTTGTTGTTTATAATTCAGATATAAGTGGGCATCTTGTTTAATCTGGAGCTCTCTTCTCACACCCAGCCCAGTGATTCTTGGGACAGACAGCAACTCAGACAACGAGCTGGACTAAAGACCAATGAACCTGTGCCACTGTGGCAGTGGCAGCTCTTGGGGAGCTTTTCTGCCTTTCCCCACTTTCACAGTCGTGCATCAGGCTAGCCCTTACTGGCTTCCACTGTAGTTACCAGTCTTCATGTTTTTGTCCCTAAAAAGCTTTGAGTTTCTTGAATGATGGGTCATGGGCTAATGGATCCCCAGTCCTCCTAACCATGTCTAGTAGAATTCAAGACTCTGGGTGGGTAGAAGTCAGAAATGTTGGGGTTTTTTTTTTTTGTTTTGCTTTTTGAGACAGGGTTTCATGTAGCCCAGGCTGCCCTTGAACTTACCATGTCTCTGAGGATGACCTTGAACTTCTGATTCTCTTGTTTCCACCTCCTGAGTGTTGACATAGCAGGTGTATAGTACCATAACCTGTGTTATGGGGTGCAATGGGTCAAAACCAAAACTTTGTTCATGGTTGGTAAGAACTCTATAAACTGAACTGCATTCCCAGTCCAGCAGTGTCTTGATAAACACACCAATAAATACGAGAATGTCTCAGATTATGTAAGTACAAAAGGGGTTAACTCGTGAAGCAGAAGCCTGGTTCGCCTTGCTTTAACCATTAGAAGGGTGGTTCCCAGCAGGCAGGGATCTTACCTGTTTGCTCCCTGCTCTGTCCTCCACACCCAGCGTGGTGAAGACACCCATCAGGTACTCAGTGGACATATGGAGACATAAATCAACAGTTCTATACTCAGTTGACCAAAACTATCATGTTTCCTACTTCCTGGTCCTCATGTCACACAGTAGTGCTGAGCTGAGTGGACAATGAATAGGGAGGAGGGGCAGGGCAGCCAATAGGAGAATGTTTCACTCTCCGTCACAGGCTGCTATGTGATTGGCTATGGGGGAAGAAAAAGGGGCTCACTCAGAGGGGAAGCAAGCTGTGACCTAGGCTGGCAGCCAAGTGGAGCAAGTGGCTCGATTGGGAGAGGTAGGGAATATGTCATTGCAAAGTCGAGTGGAGTGGGCAAAGGGCCAGGAAAGTGGCTAGAGTCCAGGTGCCCTCACCCCAGGTAAGGACAGGATAGGAAGGTCCCTGAAGTGGAGATGGTGGTGGTAGACTGTGTCGATTCCAAGAACCCTAAACTTAGCAGGGGCTCTGTGACAAACTGGGCAGGTGGTGAGGTAGAATCATGAAGAAAGAGGACCTGGGCGTCTCCAGCACAACTGGAATAGGCAAGGGCTTGGGGGCTCCTTGCTGCCCTTTGGTTGTGGGAGGAAAGGTCCTGGGAACTCTGCCTTGCCACTGGAACTCTCCTGGCACAAATCCTAGACTGAGTGGGCCAGAGCTTTTTGTTGACCGCTTTGTGGGTGGAAGCCTGGAGGGTGTTGCCTGCAAGGAACCCAGCTGGGGACTCCACCTAGAGCCAAGTCCAGAGGAAACAGGTCATTCCCTCAGAAGCTGTCTGGCTAAGGGGATGGAAAATTGCTCTCCTCTGGCTGACACCAGCCAAGACCTGCCTTCCTTCTGTTTCCCAGAGGATTGCTGGGCAGCCATAACCCCAGAGCCCACCCTTGTGTAGACAAGACGACAGCTTCTGAGCAATACCCTGTCCCACATGCCTGGAGATAGAGTGGCAGGAGAGGTAGCCAAAGCCTAGAAGGATAGTTAGTGAGGGAGGCCCAGAACCACTCTGCACATAAAGTAATTCTATCATCCCCCCCTACAGTCACCCCGCACCCAACACATGACCCCACTGCTTGAAAGGGTTTATAAGTATTTGTTGCTGAAGAGATGAATGGATGAGCAAATGAAGTCTGGCAGTTGTTTCTGGATAAGGTCTGGTTCTTTGGGGGGGGCATCTCTTGCATATAGGTATCTCCACCTGGGGGTTGTACCAATTCTTCAGTGCAGGGACATATAAGAAGAACCTTAGCTTTCTACTGAGGCTAAGTGAGGCAGTTTCAAGCCAAATCACTGAAAGGTCTACTTTGGGGAGGTGTATGAACAGTGTGATAAGAGAAACTTCCTGCTTGACCTGTGGTCACTCCTTCCACCTCCACAGTGCTCTGGTATAGCTGCCATGCTGACCACACTAGCAGCAAGCCTCATAACTCTACCTCATTCCTCCCCACCTTGAAACCTCAAAACTCTGTGAAGGCAGGTACCTGGGCCTCCACCTTTAGGAAGCTTCCTGTCTCTTTGCACCAACAACAGTGGACCCTCCCCTCCCCAAGATATACCCAATGTCCTCTGTTGGGATGCTAACCTCTGAGCAGTATTTCATGAGAAATCTGGCTTGAAATCCTGTAACCCTTTCTTCTAGCCATAACAGTTATCATTATGATCAGAGCAGATACCTTCCCTGCCCGGAGATTGTGTTTGTTGACTGTTGACATTCCTTCATAAAAGGAGGAGGTAGGGAGGGTCATTGGACCCTCACCTGAGATTCTGGTCACTTCCTTCTGCTCCTCCTGGTCAGGAGGTGCCAGAGTATGTAAACTGTGCAAGGGTAACTGAAGGGGAGGAGTCCATCTATGCAGCTATGGGGAAGTTGTCATCCATGTGGGGTGAGATTTTCTGGTGGTGCAACTGCTTTGGGGTCACCCACATTTTTGTAAGTAATCCCTCACCAATGCTTTGTAAGTCCAATAAACAAATTGGTTTCCCAAGTTGAACACTGGTAGAATACTACTTTGGTTTGTTACTGGGGCCCTATAAGGAGGGATAGCTATTTGTTTACATCTTCTTACAGAAAGAGTTCTGACAACAAACTTATACACCTTTTTAGCATTGTGTATTATTTTTCATCAGTTAGGTTTTCTTGTTGTTTCTGAGATAGGACCTCACTGTGTAGTTTTGGCTGGCCTGGCCTAGAAGTAGATATGTAGACCAGGTTGGCCTTGAATTCACAGAGATCTGCCTTTCTCTGCCTCCTGAGTGATGGGGTTAAAATGTGTAGCAGTGCCCAGAGTGGTGGTGCACACCTTTAGTCCCAGCACTCGGGAGGCAGAGGCAGACAGATCTCCGTGAGTTCAAGGCCAGCCTGGTCTATATAGTGAATGCCAGGACAGCTGGGGCTACATGGAGACCCTGTCTCAAAAAGACCAAAAAAACTGTGTAGCAGTATACCCACCTTTAGTTATTTTTCTGTTACTGTGATAGAATAGCCTGACAAAAAGCAAGTTAAGGAAGAAGGGGTTTATTTTTGACTTATAGTTCCAGAGGGATAGACTCCATCATGCTATCAGTCAGGGAAAGCATGGTGGCAGGGGCAGGAAGTTGGCTGATCACGTTTTCATTTGTACACAGGAAACAGAGAACAGGAAGTAGGCCTAGGCTATATATCCTTAAAGCCTGACTCCTGTGATGTACTTCTTCCAGCAAGCCTCCAACCCCAAAAGGTTCCATCACCTTCCCAAACAGCACCACCAACTGGGCACTAACTATTCCAATACATGAACATGTGGGGCACATACGGGAAGAGGGAACCTCAGTTGAGGAATTTCCTCCATCAAGATTGGCGTGTGGACACGTCTGTGGGGTATTTTATTAATTGTTAATTGATGTAGGAGGGCCCACGCCACTGTGGATGGTACCACCCCTATGCAGGTTGGCCTGAATTATAAGAAAGCTGGCTGACCTGAGCCAGAGGAAGCAAGCCAGTAAGCAATGTTCTTCCATGGCCTTGGCTTCAATTCCTGCCTCCAGGTTCCTGCCTTCAGTTCCTTCTCCAACTTCCCTCAAAGATGGACTGTGATGTGGAAGTATAAGCCAAATAAATCCTTTCCTCTAAGTTTCTTTTGGTTAGTGTTTCATCACAGCAACAGAAACCAAACTAGAACAAGCCCTTTTATCTGCATCTGTTAAATGGGAAGATCCTCTGAAGGTTGTTCACAGTGACACATATTAACTGTCACAGAAATGATTCCTGGCAAATGGCAGGTTTTCCAGGAGGATAGGGGCTGTATGTTTTTCTCTGGTGCCCTATGGGCAGCCTGGTGTACAATGGACACCGAGAAACTTTGTTGTAAGCCTAAGATTGGCCAGGAGTGCTCTCCAAATGGCAGGACAGAGCTGGAATGCTTTGAATGGTGCCGAGGGAGGGATTCAGGGACTGACAGTCTGGGCAGTGGTTTAGAAAGTACCCACCATCAACACCAGTTATATTTAGAACTGAGTATGGAGAGGGATCCATCCTTTCAGATGGATTCCTGGCCTAGCACTGAGAGGGATCCTGTGTGCTTGGCTGCCTCCTGGTTTCAGACGGTCTACAAGATGGCTGTTTCCAGCCATCTGAGCAGAGCTCAAGCAGGAACCCCTACACCCCCACACTCCCACATGTCCCCACCT